>NW_028327174.1:38445245-38748275 GCF_987537825.1 Furipterus horrens
CATACACACATCATTTTTGTATTTTTTTCACTTTATCTTTGCATTTTACTTCTAGAAGTGGGATTGCTGGGTTAAAGCATAAATGCATAGGTCATTCTGTAGATACTGCCAAACTCCCTTTCACAGAGACTATGCCATTTTGCATTCCTGTAGCAATCAATGTATGTGTGCCTGTTTTCCCCAAAGCCTTGCCACTGTGTAGACTGATGTTGAGGTGGTGCCAATCTTAGTGAGAAATGGCATCTTCCCACCCCCCTACAGCAGTGTGGAAAAGTGTAAAATATACTTGTATACACATGACCTAGTCTCTCTGAATGTGTACACACACACACACACACACACACACACAGTTACACCTACTTTATTTCCCCCCTGAACCATGTAGTTATAAACACATGACATTTCACCCCTAAAATCTTCAATATTTAATCTCCTATACTAAAGAAAATTCTACAATTATTGAAGACATAGCCATCACAAATTATAAGACCATTAAAAGAAAACTCTACATTGAAAAAAGCAAAATTTTAAAGCACTTAAATTTTACTGTAGCATTCTTTAGAAAAATAGTATTTGAATATTCATTATTCTTGAACACAAAAAGAAAACATGATCCCGGAATAGAGGAGAAATGTTAAACCATCTAATTCCAAAAGTCTGATCCTCAATGTCATATTTATTTATAAGGCTACTCCACCCTGAGGTTGCAGAACATTTGTCCTCTATTAGATAAATACAAAATACAAATTAGAAAGGCCAACCCTCCAAATCTGTTATCTGAGCCACACAATAGCTACGCATGCCTTGGTTAGATACGTTAATTAAAAAATAGGTAACAAACACAGAAATCAGAGAATCTGCTAGCAAATAAAAAAACCACTTATACCAATACATGAGAAAATATTACAAAATTAAGATATTAAGTATAAGAAAAAAACCACCGCAGTTTAATGATTTTTACCTAAATTTTTATTTAAAAGACCTACTTCTTTGCTTGCTCTAGAACATACTAACACCCATTTTTGGTATTTTAGTGTCTTAAAATAAAATATTAATGCATTTCAAAATTTCCACAAATTTTACAAGGTGGGGGACACCAACTGAAACTACCACCTTATTTTGTATCAGGAGGACTATAAAATGCTTTAAAAAATCATTTTATCAGTTGGATTTAACTTACCCTTTCTGTCACAGAAAACTGATGGGTATCTGCTGAAATTTTATATGTATGTAGTTTTGTTGGCACAACTGTAATAAAATATTGGAACATCTGGTTGTCTAGAATAAAAACAAAATGTGTTTTTTCCTCATCAATCCAGTAGCAACAAAACTACTACCAAATATATCCTCCTTCTATTAAATACACTTAACCTAAAATTTAATGCTACTTGTGACTTAAATGTCTAAAACAATAGTTTTAAAAGAATAAGTGAACTGATATACTAATACTTGATAAAACAAGTTCTCAGTAATCATAAAATGATCACATGTACACACAAATCTTTTATACGATATTTAAAATGATGAATTAGTCACTTACTTAGATACCTCTATAATCATTATTATCCTCATATCCATATGGAAAATAAAACTAGCATTGCCTTATAGTACAGAAACTTATAATAATAAAGCTACAATACTATAATCACCACAAGACACATTTTTAGTTTATACTGATATCTTAAGATAGGTATATAAACCAAAACTGAATTAGCTGGCTTTTGGATAAATATAAGGAATTGATACCAGAGCAGAAAGATATGTAAAGAAACTACTCAGTGATGGCCTGGGGTTACTGTGTGATCAAAGGATCACATTTATATAGTCATTAAGCATTTCAGGTTTAAGATAAGTCATAAATACCAGTTCATTACCAATTATTAATTTTAATTAACAGTTCACATAATACAAAATATTAATTCTCTAGGTTAATATTCTAAAAAATTTAGAATTAGATATATCGATTATAGTTTCCAATAGATAATAGTGCCTCATTATGTTTAACCTGCAAACAGGTATACTTCGTAACACATGGTAATAACTGTCTATGAAAACTATGTGCATGAATAAAATGTACTGATTTTAAATAGTTTGATACATGCTTTAGCAAATGCACTCATCCATATGGTCACCACCACAATCAAAATATAAAAGTTTTCATCACCTCAACAAGTTCCTGTGTGCCCCTCTGTAGTCAATCTCCTCTATCTCTGGCCCTGGGGCAACCACTAATCTGCTTTCTATTGTGATGGATTAGTTTTGCCTATTTTAGAATTTCATATAAATGGAAGTATACCTATTTTTTCACAGCATGAATAAATTTTTATTTCTAAAAATCCAATTTCTCTGCTCTTATCTCAGTATACTTCCAAATGGAGGAGGGAAGGGAGAGGAGGGAGAGAGGTATGCATAATGGTTTCTTCACACACTATCATTAAACAAATTTCTAACATAATAAATCAAAGCCTGTTTCAACGTCACCACTTCTTATTTCTCTGAGGGCTTGTACCACTGCAACTTTCAAAACCAAACAGTTTTTGACCAGTTCTCCCATTATTAATTTCAACTTAATATCCTAAATACTATCACAGGCTATACTAGGGTGAAAATGTATCAACTTTGTCTACCACCAATAGAGGGCATATCAATTGTGAGTAGTCTTCAATTTCGTCCCTTAAATTGTTCTTTGATGTAAGGTAAATTGCTCAATCTCTGCTTAGTTTTAGGTGTTGTACAAATAAACTCTATCTTGTCATCGACCAAAAAAAAAAAAAAAGTGAGCTAAAAGTGCAATGAAAAAGGTGTGTTTATATTAAGTATTTATGAAAAGAAATGAAATTGAGAGGGGTGAGGCAATAACCAAAGCCGTACATATGGGTGGGAAAATCCCACTTGGAGGTAAAAATGAAGGACAAAGGAAATCTCTCACCATAAGTGAGGAGTGACATGCCACTGCAATAAATAACAAACAAGGGTCAAAGAAACAGGACAGGACAAATTGGAAACCTTCAACCTGTGGCCAGATAACTACTGAAGACTTATCTGTCTAATATTAATTCAAGAGAGGGCTCTAAGTTTGTTAAATAAGTTAATTGCCAGGCTGGGCGGAGGCCAAGGGTGGAGGGTGGAGAAGGCAGTTAAATGAAATTTTGTTGCAAGCCACAAAATGTTCCAAAGGTTTCAGATCTGTCCAAATCTGAATGGTTTTAAAGATGTAACTGCTAAGTAATCCCCTCGAAACTTCTGGAGAACATCAAGGAGGAGGTGGTTACCTGAACACAACAGATTTGTAATGCTGATTTGTTCTTTCTTTTTGGAAAAAGAGCCCAACAGAACACATGTTAGTTAGGAAGAAAAGTTTACCTGCTTTAAAGCTTTGAATAACTTACTAATACTTGTATGGTGGCATTTTATAACATAACTCTAAATACCTACTAGTCTTTTTGAATTTTGGAACAAGCTGACTTAAAATGATCCTTTTGAAAACCTGTTTATATTTAGTACCACTTCTGTAGAAAAATTTATAGTTCATTTTAGCATCCTGAAACAAAGTATTAACCTACATGCTTTCAAATGAGCATCTCTTAAGTAATATTCAATGCATTTTGGTATAGAAAGAACACACATTTAAATTAAAAATGAGATTATGAGTATAGTTTATAATTTCTACTCACATTAACAAATTTAGTACATTCAAGTTTCCTTAAGTGAAAAAAATATACAAACATAAAATACTCATGAATGTAAGTCAGTATTTTAAGTATAACATCTTTAATGTATCTGATTATAAGACGATACTAAAAGAGTAAGATAGTGAAAAGAATATTAGTAAATCTATTTGAATTAATACAAATAAAATCCTTAATTTCAGTTTTACAAAAGCTAGAATTCTGAATAGCACAGGAAGCTTCAGACATCCTTAAAAGGTCTTATAGGTAGGACATGTCATACATTATTACTATTTAAGAAGAGGAAAGCAACCAAAACTCATCATGAAACTCAACAACAGATTACTTGCTACAAAAGTAAAAATAATAATAATCCACCCGTATTTGGAAAAACTGAAATTTTAGGTGGAATAGAAAGTTAAAACAAACAGTAATATAAGGTATTTGTGCTATAATGTACAACTTCTATCTGTGTTAATAACCAAACCACTCATGAAATAACTAGGTTTCTGGTGTTTGCAAAGTTCTCCAGAGAGGTTTCTGAAATGGCAAATATACATTTTAGAACTCTGAACCAATACAAAGAAAAACATTCTTTTTACAATGTTGAAATTTTATTTTATTCTAATTCTTTCTTTGGTGAATATAGGAAAGAAGTTATGCCCTGCTGACATATTAATCTCTCATATATTTAGAGAGCTTTAAACGCTACTCCTTCTAATAGCCCACATTTAACTCTAATTTCTTATTCTGTTCTATGGATCTTTTTTTAACATTTACATTTTATCCACTACTAGGACACATCTCCACTTAAGGTTATCAGCCACTTAAACTACTTAAAGATATATCTGTTTATCTGTTACTAGGGGGTTAAGAAGAGGATTATTAGAAATATATTAATATTAAAGATATTAAAACATTGCCTACATACAAATTCCAACATAAGTATTAAGTACTTACGATCTATAGCAATTTTTTCAGTTCCATCTAAAGGATTAATAATTCCTGGAACAAGCTCTCCAAAAGACAGATGATCTATTCTGTGGGAAAAGTTGTATGCTGAGGCAAAAAAATAAAACCAATAAGTAGAGAAATTATTATTCAAAACATATTACAGATGGATTCATATTCTTATCTACTTTCAGATGAAAACATCTAAAATCTGCAAGTATAAAAACATAGCACTTAAAACCACATTAATTTTGAGGAAAACACATATAAATATGCAGAAATTAAATATATATGGGTACTTCTGATAAAATGCTATATCTCAAATTTCATGAATACATACAAATTAAGGTCTAAGAAACTATTACATCCAATTCTGATAACCCAAAAAGTAAGTCTTTCTTGGCCCACATTATCACATAGTAATAGGATTGTGTTGTCAAAACTGGGATGATACCCATGAATCCAAATATATTTGGATCAGATATATTTTTAATAAACTGCTAAATGGGACCAAACTGATTTTTTATGGAATTTATTACTTGTTTTTATTCTTGAAAGCAGACTTTTAAAAACTGAGTTTGATGACAACCATTACAAGAAACTAACTTGAATACTTTATATGTACATGTGTATATGTCCATACTTAGATTTACATATTTCCCTCATTATCCATAAAAATTAGCAGAAATGTGTACAAAGTGATATAAAGCACACTACAACTCTCCTCCCTAACCTTGGCAACTTCTGATCCTTGACTAAACAGAAATACAGGTAGCTTAAAGACAAGAGAAAATGAATTAGAGGTAATATTTATTATTTATTTTTTCCTATAGATATTTATTTTCAAACAGCCCACTTTCAAAGCCCTACCTTGCACCTGTGCTAAAATTTAAAAAAAAAACTTTCTCAAGAACATCTTCATGGAAATAAATTTCAGAAATTGCTTACAGTCATGGTTGACAAGTGCTGCTAAATGTGCATGGCCTCTGGGATGTGGAATTGCCCTGAAAGGAGGAAAGAAGATTAAAGTAATAACATTCAAATATATAACTAATTAAAATCTGAAAAGGGGTATCTTTCCTAAGCCATATTATTTTCTTAATATAAAATAATATAAGAACATACTTGGCCTATGAGTTAAGTTGGTAAACTGGGGGCTGGCAAACTTTTTGTAAAGAGCCAGAGAGTAAATATTTCAGCTTTTGTGGACCAAGATGAAAAACTGAAGTTATTATGTAGTTAGGTGCGTAAATTTTCACAAACTTCCAATGAGCATGAAGATGTTCCTGTAAAACTTTGAGATACTTAAATTTGCATTTCATATATTCTTCATGTGCTGTGATACATCATTCCATGTAAAGATCAGTGAAGGAATGATTGTTGAAAATTGGATAACACCAAGAGGAGGTATTTTTGATTGGGAAAGGGGAGGAGTTCTACTGGCATTTAGTGGATAGCAGCCGGGAAGCAAGGTGTCCTGCCAAGGCAATGGCAGTCTCACACAAGATAATAGTGTCCCACATCTTGCATGATTTCCAAACATTCTAAGTGGCATTATGTAGGTGAAAACCCTATATATAATAATCTGAGTTTAGAACTTAACTCCATTTAGCTATACAAAGTAATTTGCTGTAGTTTCAATTACATTAACTTTCCCAGGAAATAGAGGCAATGTTATACTTTGTTTTCTTCAGAATATTACAAAGAGTTGTTCACTATTTCAGAATATCACCTCATCAACATCAATACCATTCATGACATGTGAGCGACCAACACATCTGTTTCAATCTGCATTTGCAGATGTTGTAATGATTCTTCATGTAAGTGGCAAGAATCTGTCTACTTCATTATCTTATCTAATGTAGTCATGTTCAAGGATTTGCATACTGGAATAAATAGTTCTCCTTTATAATACAGTTAAGAATAATTCTGTGCCGATTCCGGCCAAGATGGAGGCTTAGACGGACACGCTAGGTCTCCCTCTACAACTAGAGAGGAATACAACTACTTCAAAACAAAGGATAACTAGAAATTCCAGAAAACAAAACTACATGGAAGTCCAACATATGAAGTTATAAACCAGCGGTGCCATTTGGGCAGGTAAGAGTTAAAGAGGGCAGTGCTGTTTGCGGTCGCACCTGGAGCGGCGGGCGGCGAGGAATCCCGGCTGCGCAAGCCCCTGGCGGTGCCCGACTCCGGCGCTGGGGAGAGCGGCCGCCGCATCGCCTTGAACAGTGAGGCCCAGGGGGGCGGGAGGACGGATCCCGGTCTCCTAGCGGAATAACTGTGTGAATCCATCTTGGACCCCCGCCCCCAAAGAAAGCACCACAGGGCTGCGAAATAGGTCGCAGACAGGCGCCAGTCGCTGAATTGTGACGCGTACACAGGCACTGCCCCTTACAGCCGGCCCAAGAAAACAAAACGCATCTGTCAAAATGAGGCAGACAACTATAGAAATCCCGGTAGCACAACTCACCAGGCAACAGATAGAGAACCTGACAGATGAACAGATAAGAAACCTGTCAGAGGCTCAGTTCTGGGCCATTGTTATCAGGTGGCTTACAGAATTCACAAAAGAGCAGGAAAAAGATAAGAAAGAAGCGAAAAACATTCATAACGAAAGGAACAAAACCACATACGAGACAGATGGTGAGGAAAAAAAATCCAGAGTTCATTTCAACAAACTGGAATATGGAGAAGGAACAAGCAGTCAACCAATGCAGCGAGAGGAAATGGGAAGCAACAATGAGAGGATCAGAAACCTCTGGGACAGCTATAAAAGGCCCAACATAAGAATCATTGGTTTGCCAGAGAATGAGGAAGATGAACTAGAACTTGAAAAATTGAGTGAAAATATAATAAAGGAGAACTTCCCAGAATTGGGGAAGGGAATAGACTTGCAGGTCCAGGAAGCAAGGAGAGTTCCCAAGAGACTGGACCCAGGGAGAACCACTCCAAGACACATTATAATCAAAATGTCAAAAATTAAAGATAAAGAGAGAATCTTAAAAGCAGCAAGAGAGAAGAAAAGAATTATGTACAAAGGGGTCCCAATTAGACTATCAGCTGACTTCTCAAGAGAGACCCTACAGGCAAGAAGGGACTGGCAAGAAATATTCAAAGTAATGAAAATCCAAAACCTACAACCACGAATACTCTATCCAGCGAAATTGTCATTCAGAATAGAAGGACAGAGAAAGTGTTTCCAGGACAAAATAAAACTGAAAGAGTTCATTAGATCCAAACCACTGTTATATGAGATGTTAAAGGGACTGGTTTAAAAAACAGAAGCTAGGGAGATGAAACAAAGGCAAACTAAACAGGCAACGAGAGTGGAAAAGGAACTGTGGGTACGGGAAGCATATTGGGGGGAGGTCAACAGGGAGGGGGAGTGGGGAGAGGGAGGGAGATGATATAGGAATTGGATCATGGTAGGAGGGAATGGAATAGACGGAGAGAGGTTGGGAGGAACTGTATGCACAACTAATGGACATAATCTAAAAGGGGGGGACAACTGGAGGGAGGGGGGCCACCGGGTGGAGGGGAGCAGAGGGAAGGGAAATTGGCACAAATGTAATATTTTAATCAATAAAACACATTAAATCTGAAAAAAAAAAAAGAATAATTCTGTGCCTGAGAGGTAATGTAAGATATTTAAAAAAAAAATCAATATTGAATTTGACAAATCTAGTACCAGAAAATTAGGAGTGGTTTATAGGATACCTCAGAGATGACAAGAATAAGATGCAAACCAAATGCTTTTCTGCTTGGCCCTCTTATTGCTACTTTGAATTATCACACGAAAAGAGAAGTGAAGCTGGAAACAAAGGCCATAATATGGAGGCTTACAGGCTTGTAAATATTTGTTAAAGTTACTCCCTTTCAGTTAGGTTTGGAGTAGTATATTGCTTGTATCCAAAGATGTAATAAAATCCTCTAAATTTCTTTGAGCCAATTGTTTTTTTTGCCTGTATGATACCCAAATATTCTAAGATACCCAGCTACAGGTCGGAAATGGAGACAATAGGTTCTGGCAACAGTAAGTAACAAAACAACAAAAAATGAATGTTAAGAGTGGGACACAAAGAAATGTTTGATGTGATCAATGTAAACACTGAAATAATTTGCATAAACATCTCTCTCTCTCTCAGTATATATGTATATAATCTCCAGCCACTCTTCTGCTTCATAACCTTCCCCTCAGCATGGATGCCCTTCTCTCTTTTATATATAAAACTGCTAATCATCCACTAGTCTGGACACTATTAAGATTTACCTCAATAAAGCCTCTATTGACGTGCAGAGTAGGTCAGGTACCTTGTTATACAGTTTCTTATCAGCCATACTTCTCCTTTATGGCTTCAATACGACTATAATTAAATGGTTATCAGTGCAATTTGCTGTTTAAAAGTTTAGATTCTCTCACACTGTCAGTACCAATAGGACAAAAATCTTTCTCTTTTTTCATTCCTTCACCCTTAGTATCTAGCATGGTACTTTGTACATAGCAAGTAGTCAAAAAATGTCTTTTACAATGAAGAACTGTTCAGTTCTGTAACTCAAGATGGAAGATAAGGAAGGGAGGCAGGATCAGAGAATCTACTTATTTATTCAGAAATTTACCAAGTATTCATTGTATAACAGTTTCTGTGCTGGGTACTGCTTATGAAGGTAGATGGTCTAATATTTTTCCTTAACTTTTACCTAACTGAATTTTTTCCCAGACGTCAAAATACTTATCTTGAATTAGTTAGGGTTATATTTTTGTGATGATCACCAAACAGAAAAGCCAAACAAAACCCTAATGCCATCCAACAAAATGAACAAATAATGACATGTCTAGGTAAGAGCTTTCAGGCTACTAAAATGGTTAGTAGGTTTTAATTCGTATTTACCTGCAGCTCATTTACTTTAACATATAAAATATAAAATGACTAACTTTTGTTTTGAAAGTAGTATTTAAAATTAGTTGTCTTCTCTATCCTGAGGTCAAAGCCCAGAACAGCAGTCTCAAGACATCAAAAACACAGATAAAAAACATTTTAAGCGGTCCTTTAGTAGCCTTGTATTATTTTAGCAAAGAATTTACTTTTAACAAGCTGCCAACTTGTCTAAAGTATTTTCAGTGAGTGAAAAGAACATACTTGCCCACAGTTATGTGAAAATTTCCTGCTACTTTATTGACATACAGATGACCATGAATTCTACAAGCATCTGGAGGCTGTGATGAATCATCCTCCCTGTTACAACAGGATATATTAGGATTAGTTACAGCATGTTCAATATCGTCAGCAACATTGATATGTAAAGATCAATTTTCAGGTAATGCTCTAAATATCAGAAGTAGAAGAACAGTTTTTTGAAGTCTAAACATTTATAAAAAAGCATATATCAAAAAAAATTAAAAAATTATATAATCAATACATATATGTTATATTTACACAAATCTAAAATTCCATGGCTCTTCAAATCTAACCAAAGGACTAAGTCCCATGATAGAAGAAAGATTACTGGTAAAGAATTAGTCCAACAGAGACGTACTTTCATCATCTGTTTTTGGCACTTACAGGACAGGGGAGGACAGGAATAGAAATGAGATAAGGGAAAGGCATGCCATCTAAGTTCAAACAGACAATGACATTTTCTTTCTAAGCAAATGTGAAACCTCTGTATAGTTTTAAATTTAAATGATCATTTTCATTGTTATAGCATTTCCAAATATCAGTTTTTCTAATCTATTACAGAAAAAAAACACACAAAATTCCTACTCAAAATTTATTCATCATCATAAAAGAAAATGCGATTAATTTGTTCTTAAAACATAAAATAATTTTATATGGAGGTATACAAAACACATATAAAAGAGAAAAATTAAATGAAAATAAAATACAGTGAACTTTAAACAACATGAGTATTAGGGGGCGTTGAAATCCATGTGTAACTTTTGACTTCACCGAAACTTTACAGCTGCCCTTTTGTATCTGCCAGGGATTGGTGTCAGGACCCAAGGATACCAAAATTCGCAAATGCTCAAGTCCCCTACATAAAATGACACAGATCATTGCATACAGTTGGCCCTCTGCCTGTGAAGTTCCAACCCTGGGTAGAAAACAGTACAGCTAGTTATTGAAATCAAACTGAGTATACTGTAAGTGGACCTGAGCAGTTCATACCCATGTTGTTCAAGGATCAACTATATTTGTGATAACCCTGACCAATATCACAGGCTGTAAATTTAAAAGACATCTTCATCAAACAGAATGATTACATTTTCTCTGAGAAATATGAGACTCAATACCAAAATTATGTCAAAGTAAATTCATAATAAATAGCAGCACACTTAAAACATACATCTCACCTTGGTGGAAGTGCTGTTGAACTTTTAAAAGCACTTTTAAATAACACATCTTGAAGTGAATGTTCTTCTTGCAGCCTGCTCTGAATCAGCTGCAGCATCCTAAACATAACACAGACAAGCAATAGTTTATAAATATTGTAAGGTACACAAAGAAAACCAAGCCCTTAAAAAAAATAGCAATAATTAGATGAGATGACTCAGTTAAACCACACATTTATTACTCCAGGGCTTTATTCTAAAATAAAACACCAAGTTTTCTTTGGTCATTCTCCTGAAAGAAGGAAGAGTGAAGTAGCATGGCTACAGGTCTAGACTCCATAATGAACCTGTCTGACTCCATCAATAATGAATGTGCTCATCTGCATATCTCAATTCATCTTTTATGCATGCATGCAGTAATTACAAAGTTCTTACTTTCTGTCCAACATTGAATAAAGTGTTACATATTTTTTTTAAAAAAAGATAAATAAGGGGCCACATGATAAATCTGATAAGACTTAAAGTGGAAGATGTCTGGCATACAAAGCCACAACACCAGCATCCAATTCTCATTACAAACCAGGCCACAGTGCCATTTAATATTACCTGGTGACTCCTTTTCTGAAGAAACCTGAACTTTATTCTATGTTAAGACCATTCTAAACAAAATATTACACTCTACCTATATTTTTAAAAAAGAATATCAGCATATAAGGCAGATGATTATAGAAACAAAGTATACATTTCCTTTTTAAATACACCTAGCCACGAAGAATTAGTTGCTTGAGGATTTTTTAAACAAAATTCTTATGTCCACAATAACTTATTAAATTACTTATTATAAACACCATCAAAAATAAAAGCCTTTCTTCTAACACTTCTACCTTTGGACCATATTATCTCCTACCATTTTCAACAATTGCTTTGTGTCTTCATACATAATGCTATTTTACCTTCTTTAGTTCTGTATCTTTAAGTAACAAAGTCATGTATATTAAAGAGCAAGCCCAGCAATCATAAGAATTATACATAAAGGGAAAGGAGGAATGAATAGACAAAACAGAGCATTTTTAGGGCAGTGAAACTATTCTACAGGTACTGTAATAGTGGATGCATGTCATTATACATTTGTCAAAACTCGTAGAATGTATAACACCAAGAGTGAACC
Organism: Furipterus horrens; assembly: GCF_987537825.1. Lineage (NCBI taxonomy): Eukaryota > Metazoa > Chordata > Mammalia > Chiroptera > Furipteridae > Furipterus > Furipterus horrens. Next base: position 38,457,370 of record NW_028327174.1, read on the forward strand.
CTAATGTAAACTACGGACTTTGAGCAATAATCATGCTTTAACAACGTAGGTTCAAAGATTGCAAGATTGTATGAAATGTACCATTCTAGTGTCAGATGTTGATAATAATGAAGGTTGTGCACACCTGTGTACTTTTTGCTCAATTTCGTTATGAACCAAAACTGCTCTAAAAAATAAGTTTTTTTAAATAAAACTTGAGAAGTTTTAAACAAATACCGGTACTTAGAAAAGGAAGCAAACGTAAATCTGATAATATTTCATATCCCATTATAATGATAAAATAAACATTTTCTAGACGTGCAAGTGAGAAATAAAATATAATACTTCTACACCATCAAATACAAACACTGGTAAAACAGGACTAGTTAAAATAACAAGTCATTTTTAGAATGTAAATTTAGTTCAAAATAAATCTTAAATCTATAAATAAAAGCAGAAATCAGAAAGGTTATGTCCAGGGATTGAAATTTACTTCTATAGGAGGGAGAATAATTAGGATGCTAAGTATTTTAAGAAAGCAGAAGATAAATTGAGAGCGAACTTAAATATCTTTGAGCAAATTCTAAAGGTAAGGAACATTTTGGTAAGTACATTATTCAGAATGCTGGGCCTTAGCTCTAGTCCATTCAAGAATATTTGTTTAGAAGCAGGACATCATTTTGTAAGAAGCTTCAAAGAGCCAGATCCCATCTTCAGATTTATACATCTAAAGACTAAAATCTATGAATAAAATGCTAGCAACAATTCAAAGCTTCATATTTTGATGTCTTTTATTTCCAGAGTTCAACTTTTAGTGCTGGGCAGTGGGAAAGGATGATGACACCAAACTATATGTAGATGGGTGTGTGTGACTTCTACTTCAAAAATACCAACAAACATCCACACTTATATTCCATATATGGAGGTACACAGGAAAATACTATGATGGAAAATCATAGTACAAACTCAATCTCTGCTTCCAATTATTACTAGTCTTGAACAATGAATAAAATTCCAAATGAAAGGTTATTCTCACTTTATTATATCTAGATTTAGGTACCATATTTCATCTCTAGATGGCTTTATACTAAAACCACTAGAATCCCAGAAACACCTAATACTCAGTTCTTTTGTTCAACTACATTCAATTTCAACTTTAATTTTAAAATCTCCCCAAATGGTCCACCTGGAAATTAAAAGGCCTTATACTTAGATTGGTAAAAAATATGTTTTTGTAATAATCTTAAATTAGGTAAAGCCTTTCTAAGCACAAGACATAGCCTGGAAAACAAAAACCCACAATCTGTGGTAGAAGGAGGAACCATTTTTAACAAAGGACTCACTTTTTAATACACAGAGAATTCATAAGGTATTTTTTTAAAAGAGCAACAACCAAGTAAAACGGGTACATGGCATGAACAAGCAATTTCATAAAAAAAGAAGTACAAATGGAAAAAAAACTCATAAAGTATTCAATTGATTCATAAAGAAATGACTAATTAAAACAAGTGCAATACCATTTTTCACCCATCAAACTGGCAAAAATAAAAGTCTTGTTATTATCACTGTTGGTGAGTTTGTACGAAAACAAGTACTCTCATACAGTTTTGGAGTATAAGCAAAACTATTTTGGTAAGCTATTTTGCATTATCTATCAAATATTTTCTCGAGTTTTATTGAGATATAATTAACATATAACATTGTAAAAGTTTGAGGTGTACAACATATTATTTGATATATGCACCTATTGCAAATGATTACCACAGTTAACAACAATCCCCTCAAATACTTAAATTTTTTTCCTTGTGATAAGAATTTATCAAAATGTTAAATGAACATCCTCTGAAAGAAATTCCTTTTCTAGAAACTACACACACACACGTACATAAGGAATTAGGTTCAAGAATTTTCACTAAGCATTGTTCTTTTTTTTAAATCCTCATTCAAGGACATGCACTGATTTTTAGAGAAGGGTGAAGGGAGGAAGAAAGAGAGGAAGAGAAATATCACAGTGAGAGAGAAACAACAATCAGCTGCCCCTCATACATGCTCTAACCGCTGACCAAACCCTCAACCAAAGCATGTGCCCTGACAAGGAATCAAACGTGCAACCTTTTGGTTTACAGTTTACGGAATAATACTTCAACCAACTGAGCCACAGCAGCCAGGGGCACTGAGAATCGTTTTCAATATTAGAATCTTGCAAGCAATCTACCCATCCGTAATCAATAAAATGGACCACCATATGTATTTAAGCAGGAAGCTGAACAAAATATCACATTAGATGAAAAAAGCAAATTATAGAACATATGGAATGATTCCATTAGTATTAGGAAAAAAATAACAAAAATATGCAAACATACAGAAAATTATAAATGAAGAGAAAATTTCTAGAATGCTACACAAGAAATTTAACTCTGATTATTACCACTAGTCATTAATACTAGGTTTACGAAATGATTAGGAGGCTTTTACTTTTTACTTTATAGCCTTTCTGTTCAAACTGAATGTTAAACGATGATCATATACTGCTTTTTAAAATTTTTTAAATAGTTAATACAATAAAAACTAAAGTGTATTCATTATTCAAAGGTCACTAGAAATATCATTAACATGACTTTAAATCTGATACCTTTCTGAAAGTGTAAAAATTATATTATATACTATATTCTGCAAATATTTCATCCAGAGAAATGCCTAGAGAAATATGCTAATGTAGGAATAGTTTACAATAGACAAAATGGGATCTGGATTTCTGTGGATCACAATACTTTGTTTAATTATTACCTCTGCCACTCTTTTTGCTGTGGTGAAAGATCAAATATTACCTGAAATAAAGGACAACATAATCACCAACATTGTCAAATTCCCTTGGCTTTTATAATAATAATTTAAAATTTTTTTCTTTGAGCAAGATACAAGTTTATAGTATTATTAAAAACAAGCATTCATGATATTTATTTAATCTGTGTCAATCTATAAAAATTTAAGTATTTTATTTTTATTCAAAAATAGTAAAAGAAATTTTACTAACCACAAATATTTTCCTGTTACAACAGTTATTTACATTTATGAGAAAGGACACAGGTTGGTAATCTATCATATGTACAAAACGGTATTTTAGTACCTAAAATCATTTAAATGATGACAGCATGAAACTTTTAAGTATTTAAAGAGAAAAAAAAAAAAAAGACATATAGCCTAAGTATAATATTTAAGCTTCCAAAGCACATATTCTTGTTGGGATAATACCATGATGAAATCGACACTTTTTATAATGAGCTTAACAATAGCACTGTAATTCTTAAATGTATTAATCAATAAAGAATAATTCCAGAAATTTTATCCAGGCACTATCTTCATCAATTCAAAATCAGACTTGGCTACTTATATAATTAAGAGAAAAATTAAGTTTCTCATGGTTTGTGGCAATACTAACAACTTATTTTGCAACAAAATGTCTTCTTTTGATTTTCATAAAGGCAATTCATAACAAAGCATATTAATGCTACTTTCTAATTTATTAACATTATTAATTATACCTCCATAATTAAGCATTAACCTACTACTCTCTCTTTACAAATTCTTGGTTTTAAATTAAAGTGGAACAATCTCTCACTCTAGTAAACAGTTCTACCTCTGTACCTTTGGTAACTTAATTATACCAACCTGGAAACAACTTCTGCAATTTTGACCCTTATGTCTATCTAAATTCTATAAACCATGTGCTCCAAGTTAAACTGTCCCCTCTTTCTGATTACAATGAAATCATTTTGATTACAGTAGTCCCTCTCTATATTGCGGTTCACTTATTGTGGCCTCACTGTATCGCAGGATTTTTAAAAATATTATACTTAATTACCGCGGATTTTTCACTATATCGCAGGATTTTGCGGTACTGTATGTTGTTAAAGTTACGTAGGTTTAAGAGTGTTTATAAAAGTGTGGAAAAAGTTAATAAGGGACTGGGAATGGTTTATAAGTGTGTGGAAAGGGTTTGTAAAGCCTTAAAATATATATAAATACTAAAATAAATGTAAGGTTCCTACTTCGCAGATTTTCACCTATCGCGGGGGGTCTAGAACATAATACCCACGATAAGTGAGGGAATACTGTACTCCTCCTGCTGAACTTGTCTGCAGCATGCTTCCCAACCCTTTTCACACCACAGCACACAAGGATAATACTAATATCTGTAAAAACACACCATTCAATTGCTCCCCCGTTACCTTGTGAATAAAACGGGTGGCAGTAGGGACTATGGGATTCTTTAACTTCCCAGAAATGCTTAGTATAATGCTTAGCACAAAGGTGTAAAGAAACTATTGAGTAGCCTAGTCTGTGTAAGGCACTATGCTACTTAATTCTTTATGTCACTTGACCTTCATAACAACCTTATGAGTTTGTTCAGTAATTCTTTTCCTTTTGCATATAAGGAAGGCACTTAAAGGTTGAAAACTTTTTCAAAATCAGGTAGTAAGGGTCAGCCTATAAATCCAGCTCTGCCAGATTCCTCACTTTCCCACATTTTCAAAAATAATTAATTTCTTTAAATAAAAAAAAGTGATACAATATAACAGCAAATAGCAAAATAGTAACTATTATGATATGTTGTGTGAACATGGTTTAGAAGCTTGTAAAGTTATTAGAGTTAAATTTTTAATATTCAGAGTGATATTAAAACAATGAATGAAAAATTTGAAAGCAAGTAAAATCTTCTCAAATAATTTTACATTAATAATAATACTTATTATACTAAAGATACTTAATATTTTATATTATTTCAATATTTTCATATATATAAGAACAATGAAATGAATACTTACCAGAAACACTGTTACACATTTTAAAAATTACTGATAAAGAGTATACAATTAAATATTTTTAAGTTCCTAACTTTCTAGCTAAGACATGACCTGTAATTACATGGCAGTTAAATTTAAATAAAACTTTCCTATTCCACAATGAATGGAAGAGATGGCAGAAACTTTTTACAATGAAATCAATGATCTTGTTACAATTACATAATTCTAAAATATTCATTAGTGTGTATAATACCTACAGGCATTATGCTTTACATTTTGTGACCTATAAAGAAAAAATAGTTAATACTTCTCAGGAGCTAAAATCTAGATAGACAAGCTATTCAGAAAAAATATATATAAACAAAATAAAGAACTTAATAAATGTCAAGAAAAGAGATTGGGAACGACAGACACTCAGAATATTAAAAAGGTGCTAGAGAAACAGCATAAATAAATTTTAGAGGATAAGTTCAAGATGATTAAGTCTCCTCATAACCGAATTTTTACAACGTTTAAAGAAATACAAAAATTAGGACACAACCAATGTCATCATTTTAAATCATTCTAAATTAGTATCCACATACTGAAAGTTTTCAAGAACTTATATAAGACAGAGTACAAAGGAGACTAAATTAAGAAAAAGCCAACATAAAATTTATTTCATGGAACAGAAACGTACATATAAGCAGCAAGTAAAATCCCCAATTCAGAGGAACAGAGGAAAAAACATAAAAAGAGGAACAGAGGATAAAACAGATAAAAAGACACTTCAGAAGGAGGCAGTCTTCATCCTAGGAACAAACACTTTTAGGAGTTCAATCAAGTGCCAGAGACCACATGGTGAAGGATTTCCACAGCAGTGCTATTTCCTAGCTTATACGTGGCCTGTACCGTATTTTAAACTAAGCAAAAATACTGCCACGGGTGGCTGCTAATGAGGAAAGTCACATCAAGTGAAGAAAGAAGTTACTCTTGCTAAATTTAGCCTGTTAATGCAAATACAAAAAAAGAAATTTAGGATTCCCTGAACCACTCTGCCATCCCAGATCCATTTGTGACTTCTTTTGTTTTTAAAATCTTCTGAGGCTCTAATCTGACACAGAAACACAGTACATATAACCTCCTTTCATCTTGGTATTAAAAAATAAAACAGAATGAGTATAACAATTGACATAACACTCTATTACAACTCTCAATAGGCCACTTACTTCCCCATTCTAAAGATGACCAAGTAAATCAATTACTCAACTGACATGTTTAAAAGAGTTATTAACTTGAAAGAAGTGGTCAGTATGAAGTACTAGAGCTAATTTTCCTCTCTGATAACATTCCTAAAAATAAGAAGAAAAATGTTGTTTTTCTAATTATTTCTCAAAGACATTTAGCATCATGAAGACAGGAAAAAATGATCTGCAACATATTAGAGGTGGAAAATATAATCACTGAATTTTAAAACATAATGAAGGCATTGAGAAGAAGACTGGTCCTTCTAGGGTCAAAATAATCTCCCAAACTCAGAGGCAAAGTTCAAAATCTGTATCTAATGTAAGGAGTAATAAAGATACTGAGAACTCCACAAAATTCAACATCATATGATAATTCTGAAAAGCAGAGGTAAAAGCACTGCTTTGAACATCATTAAAACAAACAAGCAAAAACATTTTAAAAAATTAAGATCACCAAGAACCAAAAACAAACAAAAACGAACAAAAAACAACCTAAAAGGGTTCCATACTTGGATATACAGAATAAATATGTGGATTTCAAAACTAAAAGAAAAGAAGCATTCAAGTAGATAAAGTATGTTACATATGAAGGAAAAAAATAATTTTCCAGAAGACAATGAAGGAATGTCTATAAAGTTTTGAGTGCAAAACATCAAAAAGCAAGAATGAATTCTATCTTTAACCAAGCTTACATATATGAACAGCAGAATGACGTAGGCAGGCACTCTATATAGAGTCCATAAACACAAACCACATATTCTTGCTGATAAATCTCAAAAAAGTTCCTCCGAGAAAGAACAAAAATCAAGACACTAAGAATGTTAGAAAATAAAAATAATAAAACATAGAGGTAAAGTTGAATAATTATTATTAAGACAGTATAAAGTGTAATGCAAATTTTGAAGTTTCTAATAATCACCCAGAACTAAATTTCCAGACAAGTGTATGCAGTAACATGGTACCTAAATTTGTAAGATGCCTAATCTTATAAAAAATTACTGTGAAATCAATTTTCTTAAGTGAGAATACAGAAGTTAAAAGTAGAGAAGCTAAGAATGGCAATAAGAAAGTTACTAAAATTTTTCTTTAGAAATTTCTATTTAAAAAGTATGTATCAAAAGATATAATTATAGTTGGTTGTTGTAAGCTAAAAATAATCTGGTAATCAAAATACACCTAAGGTTTCCTTTTATTGCTCCTCGGATTCAGTCACTTCCAATTCTTCTCCATCACCTTTAGTCTTCACTGCAATTTTGCTTAGAAAAGTGTTCATGGGATCAATGGTAAGCAAAAGAACTCAAGGATGCATGGTAAACATAAGTACCACAATGCCAACACAGCTGTCAGCAACTCAAGGCAAAACTGCTTCTTTAGAGCTATCTCTGGTCATGACTTGTTATCAGCCCATGTAATGTAAAACCTGCCTCAGTAATGTGATGATTTCTTTTGAAGATTTTATTTATTTTTAGAGAGAGGCGAAGGGAAGGAGAAAGAAAGGGAGAAAAACACTGATGGGAGGGAGAGAGAAACATCAATATGCCGCCTCTCACACAGGTCCTGACTAACCCGCAACCCAGGCACATGCCCTGATGGGAATCAAATCAGCAACCCTGTGCTCTGCAGGAGGACACCCAACCGGGCCACACCAATCAGGGCTGGTGGTGATTTCTGATCAATCAATTATATTATACACAACTTGTTCCATAAAAACAATATGAGAATGTCAGTATCTCACTAGCTTTGGGAAATGGAGATGTGAAAGAGAAAGAAATAATGCGTAGGAAATTTCTCCTCTTAGATACGGCTCCATTCTTGATTATGTTAAAAGAAATACAAACAGGACATAGAATTTCCAAATCATTAAGAGGAAAAGAAAATTTCATCACTATAGCAACTCTAAAAGAGAAAAAGAAACTATTAGAAAACATTAATGAAAGTGAAAAATAAGAATAAGGACATAAAAGAGACATTAAAGGCTTATTCAAAATGCTAACAATGATTATCTCAAGGTTTTGGTATTAGATACAACTCCCCCCACCCCCAATTTTTTACAAAGAATATGGATTGCTTTTGAATTAAGAAAATATATTTTAAAAACCAGCTGAGACAAAACCAAAAGAAAATATAAAAACTGTTTTTAAGGGAACAATTTCTCAAAAAACACTATTCTTAAAAACATACGAATCAAACTTACTGATTCATAAACTAGACCATCCGCAGATGCAACCATTGTTTCTGCTAAATCCAACACATCTGCTCCAACGTCTGCACAAAAGAAATTAGAAGGTTTACATTCTGTGCTAAGGGCCAAACTATCTCTGATACAAACTAACAAACTAAGATAACAGAAAACTCACTTTCCTGTAGTGTTTATTTAAAAGTTAAAATAATAGCATTATATAGATTTGGTTGAGATTATTCTAAAAATTAATAATGTTTTTTCTACTCTTGCTCAGTAAAAAGATGATTCAGACTCTCACAGTAAAAAGTATAGTTTACTGAAGAACTTTGCAAAAATTGGCAAGAACCTAATCACAAGTACTAAATGGCTGCTACACAAAATATTAACTATAAGAATTATTTTGAGAGATTAAAAAATCTTAAGACAAAGTTACTGATGGATGATTTTTAAATATCAATAGAAAAAGTTTATTTGAAAAGGCTAGAATTCTAATGGTATTCAAACATCTAAATAAGGTAAAATATGATGTATTCAGTATTAACACTAGCTCATAATTTAGCTACAAAGCATTTCTTTCTCTTAAAATCACTAACATAAGAAAAAAATAAGTAGAAAAGGAAAAAAGATTTAAGGTTGTTCTGTGATAAAACCCCCCGAAATTAATTTCCTTAACTGGATAATACTATTTCACACTTTAAATATCTTTGTCTGAACTAATGAATTCTTGGTCTCTACTTTTCCAGCAGTAATTTAAAGATAACTTTTAGGAAAAATATCCTCATTTTTTGAGAGCACTCTGATTCAAACATTTCCGGAATATTTCACTTCTAACAGTATAATCAAGTGAAGTCAGTGAAGAAAACAGAAAAGGGATCCCTTAACTTAAAATACTTGGATCTGTATTTTAATATACAAGAGTAAAAGTAAAGGGTGATAAACTGTAAGAGTGAAACAGGATATTCTTGAGAAACGTAGGTGTAAAAACTGGTAGTCCAAACAAGAAAGAAGTAAAGGATATACCTAAACTAAAACTGATTCACAAAAATATCCTTCAATTTCTTTTATTTTAATTATACTAATGTGAATGTTAAGTCTCTTCTCTCTCTAGAGAAGAAATTTAAAGAACAGAAGTTGGGGAGAAAACTTGCATTATTAAATAACACTGCAATAGCATTTTAAGATATGGTAAAGGAAAAATAAAAAAAAGCACAACCAGTGGTTTTTACTTTTTACTAGCAATTATTTAAACCATAACTATATACAGATTCATGAAGTTAAAGGTGTACTTACACTGACACTTCATGGCAACAGTAATATCTATGTTGATTCTCAATTTGCTAAAAGACAAAAAGGAAACTTTAGTACCTACCAAGTAATCAACAAAACACGAGAAATAGAAGTCAATTCTATGAAAAACCTGAATTTCAAGAAGAATGTGTCAGAACTTGGATAGTATTTCTTATGGCCAAAAAAAAAGTACTTTCAAAGTAAAAATCTATTTTGCAATCATTCCAAAAGCCTTTCAGAATTAACAAGCTTTTAATACAGTATCCTGTAATTTAATTATATTAAATTAAAAAACTCTAAGAAACTCAAAAAATAAGTCTTAACCTGTGTTTACATAACCTTTGTGTACAATATTCCTTAAAACTTTCAAAATCAGCCCTGGCTGGTGTGGCTCAGAGGATTGACTGCTGGCCTGTGAACCAAAAGGTCACCGGTTCAATTCCCAGTCAGGGCACATGCCTGACTTGCATGCCAGATCCCCAGTTGGGGGCATGGGAGAGGCAACCACATTGATATCTCTATTTTCCTCTCTTCCCCTCTCTCTGCAAATAAATAAATAAAATCTTAAAAAAAAAACAACTTTCAAAATCAAGGATTAGCAACTGCAAGTCTTTCTCTTCTATCAAATAAATACTATATATCAAGCATTATGCCTGATTCCCTACAAATATTATCTCATTCTTTATCATGGGCCTATAAAGTAGGTGGCTTCACAGTTCTGTAGATTAGACACTGGTGTTCAGGGCAGTATAAATGGCTGGCTTAAGATCATATAACCACTGAAAAGGTATACTGGAAACTAGGTCTGTGTGACTCAATAAATGCAACCAAACTGCCAGGAAAAAACCTCTGAAGCTTAAAGTTTTGCATGGCCTTTTTAAAAAGCTCAATTAATGCTTTATTTTCAAGTGACGAAATCAAATTAAATTAATTTTGAAATGTTAGAATTAATTAAGCACCCTAAATAAAAGAATGAGTACAATCAATATCAGTCTCGTCCTGTGCTGCCAATCAAAACATTTTTCACTCTAAGATTTTATATCAGGTTTCAAAAGAAATTTTTAGAGCTTCAAAAATTTTTTCAATAGATTTTTAGGGATTCATAGTCTTAAAGTTGTCTAGAGTTCAAACTGTGCTCCAAATAACCCTGGGGTTTAGGCCCAGGAGATGCTGTAGGAACCAGGGGATAAGACTAAGCAGACAGGCTTCTGGGCATCCCCACTTGGCTTATTTGGTGAATTATATAAGACTCCATTTGGAAAAAATAAAGTGCTTCCTTGGTGTTAAACAAAATAAGAAAAATAAGTCTTTGAAAACCTATGTTATCAAGAATAATACTCATTTTATAGATGAAGAAACTGAGGCCAAAACAAGTCAGCTGTGTGACTTACCCAAGGTTACCAGCAATTTACAAATGCTGACTTACTTCTCACTAGTGTCATGAGGAAGGTACTATAATTATTAACCCTATTTAACAGAAAAAGAAACTGAAACACATGCTGATACAGACTTAGTAACTTCCCTAAAAAAGTCACGCAGCTAGTAAATGGCAGAGCTGGGACTGAATTTGAGAAATAAATGTTTCCCCTATTTAGTACAATTTTAATATTATAAACCTGTTATCTTCAGTTAATTAAAATATTCCAATAAGACAAATAAAGTACATCTGTCTCCTTATTAAGGTACTATACTTTCAAAGTTTTAAGTGATGTTATTTACATTAAAATTTAGTTTAGATACAATTTATAAAAATCATTATAAGCATATACAATGTATCTTTAAATAATTTATTTTCCAGCTTACACAGATCAGTAAGTTATTTCAAAATCTAAAGAGTAAATAGTTTTAAAACATTAAATAATTCCTACCAGTTCAACATCTTTAAAAAGACCATATTATGTTCTCCCAACCTTTTTATACAGTGCATATTATATCAGAGAACCTCCCTTTTAGAATTTAACCAGTATTCAAATGATTCTAAAATGTTTCACCTAATGTATACAATTAATGAGAATTAATCAGAATTATTTCTTCAGAACTAAAGTAAATGAAGTATAAAAGGTTAGACTTTTTTTAAAAAGGCCTATTATCTTTAAAACAATTTGAATCTAAAGATATTTCAAGAAGAAGAATGTTACCTAGAAAAATCCTTGTCTACTTCATATTCATATTTCATCCATGTATCTTGATATACCGAAAATTCCATTATGGTTAATAAAGCCATAGTGGTAAATGCTATTAGAGAAACTAAGAAATCAAACAAAAAAGAAAAACAGAATTAAAACAAATTTTAAAAAGTAAATACTAGGACACTACTTTTATTGAAATTAAATATATCAAAGAATGACTTAATGGTTGCCATGACAATGAATATTATAAAACGTTCTTCCTAAAATGTCCATTATAGGTTTTTTTTTCTAAAACAACTCAGAAAAGAAGATTTAATGAACAATGAACATACAAACAAACACAAACATTTGTACTATGGAGAAAAATTTTATTTCTTCAATATTACAAGACATAAAACTTTGATTTCTTACATATAGCAGTATCACAGACATAATAATCAAAGTAAGCATAAATTTTACAATACGAATTTTAAAATGGTCCCTTCATAATTAAAAATACATCTATGCCTGCAGCCCAATTTTTTAAAAAAAGCCTAATGTTTTAGATCCTGAGTAGCCACAACAATCTGTGTGCAAGAAACTCAGGTACCATACATCTCCAAATCTCTAATAAAACTCTCAACTACTTTGGAATCTCCTAAACATATTTCATTTGTAAAAGCAACTCAAAGACACCTGACAAAAGGAAAGAACTATCACATACTATGACAAAACACTTAAAATGAATTGTGCAACAAGGACTTGCACTAATTTTTTTAACAAAAGTTGATCACAAGAGATTGGAAATAGTAAGCAACTTAGTACACAATTACCAAATGAAATGTCAATCTTATCTGAAATATTATTTTATTAGTTTTTCTCAGAAAAAGGAATAATAGTAAATACTATTATAGTTCCGTAGCTCAGTTATATATTCCATTCTTTATTTATTTTATTTAACAAATACTTCTATCTGTACCAGGTACTGTTCTAAGCATTTCATAATATTAACTTATTTAATCATTACAGCAACTTAACTACGTAAATACTGTCATCATCCCCATTTCATGGAAGAAGAAACTAAAGTAAAGACAGATTAAAGTCCTCAAGGTCACAGTTAGAAACGGGAAGAGGTAGGATCTAAATCCAAACAGCCTGGTTCCACTATCTAAGCTCTTAACTATTACCCCATGCTGCCTCTCCAATAAGGTGAAATTTATGAATTTTTATTATAACACCTAAACTGATTTATTCTTAACCAAAATAGCAATGAGGCAGTTTCACTTCATTAAATAACTTCCTCCAAGTTAAATTATATTTATATATAATAATCTTACTAATACACATACTCACCAGAGCTCAAATGGTAAAATTGAGTTAATGTTTCAATAAACACTACACATCTACACTGAGTTAGATGCCAAAGAGAACACCCAGACATAGACACAATAAAATTAAGGCAAAACAGTGTTACATGAGGACAGACTAGTTAAAAAGTTACTACATTGATGAGCTTTTCCTCATAGTTACATTTCTGTCTGTTATTGATTGGCTCACTCAGAAGTTGCATTTAGTGAAGGAGTTTTAATTTGAATTGATACTCTCACCTGTACCCCCAATGGCTGATGTCTCTACATAGCTCTCAGGAACCTTGGGAAAGGCATCCAACTCTTTCACCAAACTTAAGGTTTTTTTCCGATTCAGTCGCCTCATCTTCAGAAAAACCTTCTTCTTTCATATAGTCATGCTAAGAAATAAACAATGAATAAATGTATCCTCTAAAAAGATATAAAGGTTTCTTTTATTTTTAGATAACTGACAAATGTCCTTGGAAGAACTTAATATTCTCATTTCTCCTTGAGAAAGAGTTTAACCCTCATTCACATCTCTCCTTTCTCCACTCTCACCCTGAAAAAAAGCACTAGAGAAAGGCTACTTACAGACACAAGCACATTAAATAGAAGAAAGAAATGAAGGAAGGAAGGAAACCGTATTCATAATATTTAAATACACAAATCAAAATAATTTTTCTTCTATTAAATTTACAACTATATAAAAATAATACATCACCACTAATAAATGACAATGGTGTAAAATAGACATGCTCATACATTGCTAATGAAAATATAACTATTCACCATTCTCCTTTTGACTAAATCTCTTTTTTAGGAATATATCATAAGGCAATAATCTGGATTGTGCAGTATTTCTCATACTGTTATTTTTAACTACATTTAACCTAGAAATAAATTCATCATATCTAGGATATAAATGATGATGAATTAAAAACTCTGCATCTACACAAACACTAAAAATCTCATAAAAGAAAAATTTAATAAGAAAACAATCATAATGCATTGAGAAAAGACTAGAAGGCTATATGGGTCCAGTTTTATGAAAGACAGGAAAAAGATACTCAAGAAACAAATTGAAAGTCTATACACAAAACTGATAAAAGTAGATCATGGGAGGGTTTTAATATTCTTCTTTACAAAATGTTAGACTTACCAGATTATTTTTACAATAAAAATATTTAAAAATTGAGTGCTATTCTTTTGATTGGGATGCCAACTACATCTAAAGTATGTTACAAGGCCATAAAAATAACTGATTTCTCAAATATTTACATAATCTTATGACTTATTTATAGAAATACTATAAGTGATACTATAAAGCATTACCAGAAATCAAAGTTGTACTAATAAACTCAAACCTAACTGCAGAATAAATCAAATGGTCGCAAAAACCACTAAAAGGAAAAGTGTCTCTCGAAAAAATAGTAGAAAGATTTGTCTAAAATCCCATGGGCAGGGTTAATATAAAGAATAGGACATAGAAAGGGCATTCATAGAGAAAAAGGAGTCAGAGAAGTAAAAACTAGCAGCAATCATAAACAGTGTCCAAAAGAGAACAGGTCCTAATCAGGGACACTACTAACCAGTCCATGAAGGGGCTACTGCCCTAAGTGAAGCTGGATGCATTTATAGGTTGATTTCAATTGCCACTAAAAACATTCAACTAACTTCCCTTGCTGATTCCATGCTTCACAAAGTGGCCTTCAGATTAAAATTTTGCTTCTCATGTGTATGATCTTCCTAAGAAAAAAAGAACATGTAGATAAAACACATGACATTTTCTAAGCCCCAGGAAAGTTATAAACTGGTATTCTCAGTTGTAAGTTAAGCGTCTCAGTGTTTGTTAGGCATAAGCCATGCCCCTGCTCCCTAAAACTGTTTGACTGAGAATAATCAAATTTATTTTCTATATCTGATTAGTGGTAACTGCACAAAGATTGATTCTCCTTCAATCTTTCTATTCCTGTTCATTCTTTCCTACTGGAGTTAAATATTAAATATGTTCAATCTTCTTATCTCTATAACAAAACATTCCACTGAAGTTCACGTCCAACTCCAACTATTGATCTCTGCCTGCATATCTGTCAATACATACAAACATAAAAGAATGAGTTGTCCCCATTCATCCACTGTGATTACTTCCTCAGCACAGGCTCATCTCTTAACTAAATTTCTCTCAGCGAGGTCATTCACAGCTTCCTTAGTAGTAAATCCAACAGACTCATCTAGTCTTTATCTAATTTTGCCAATCAGAAAATACACTGTCCATCACTTGTTTTTCTTCTTGAAACAGTTTCTTATCTTGGCATAAGCGATAGTACACTGATTTTTGTTCTGCCTCTAAGACTTTCTTTGGCTTACTCTGTGGATTCTTCTTCCTCCCAGTTCTTTACCGGGCCTCCCTTCCAACCTCCACACTTTATCCAAGACATCTCTCATCCCTTCAATTTCCATCTACATGTTGATTCTTCCCAAATCTTTATTCCCAGCCTAAAGCTCTCTGCAGACATGTATTATCTCTTTGCCTCTATTACGTTTTCATGGGAGCATTCCAAAGACAATTCACACTCCACAGGTCCAAAATGAATACTCAACCCTACCAAACCTACTTCTCCCGTGTCCCTCCTAGTCAATGACGACACCAGGTATCCAAAAACCACCCCAAAGCACAGGTCAGAAACATGGCTTACATTCTTAAACTTAAGTTCTTCCTAAATTTCTCTCCAACCTTTTATTCTCTGAGCTCACTGAGAAGTTCTTTACTAGAACCCTGGTCCCAGCTGCCACAATCTATCACTTCATTGCTTCAACAGCCTTTACTCCTCAATTCGCTCTCCATACAACCAATAATCTTTTTAATACATAAAAGTGATCATATAAATTTTCTTTAAAAACCTTTGTATAGGTTCATTCCCATTATATTTGAAGAGTTTGGACTCTATCCTAACAAAGTTTACAAAGCCCTCAAAAATCAAGTCCTGCTTACTTCTCTTCAAAATCTAAATTGTATAAAACTAAATCACTTTCTAGTCCTTCAACATGTTATTCTCTCTACCAGAAATATCCTTTCTTCCGCTCCCCCTACCTCTACATTTGGCTAACTCCTACTTACTCTGTAAGTCTCAGGCTAGACATCTCTCTCTTGAGGGGGTGAAAATCCTTTTCTATTACCTCAAACATACTAGTTATAGTAGGTGCTCCTAGAACACCATTTCTCATTGCTTGTTTAATTGTCTGTTTCTCCACTGTAATGTTACAACAGGAATCATGTCTAACTTGATCTTTGTATCTCTAGTTCTTGACACAGCAGGTATTGATACACATTTGTGGAAGAAATAAAAGAAGGAAGGTGGGAAATTTCCTCAGAATCACCCATGGTTGCACAGCTTTACAATCAAAACAAACCATCATTCCTAAATAAATATATTAAAGTATAAGATCCACAAAGGTAAGTTTTCTGTTTTGTTCACTACTGTATGTCCCCAGCACCTAGAACGGTGGTTGGCACATAGCAGGTAGCATTGTTGGGCAAATGAATAAAACTGAATTTTACTTCCTAAATTTTCTATATTTTTACAAGCTTTATAAATGCTTTCTTTAAATTTACATAAGTATAAAGATATGTAAGAGTTACTTTTACAAAGCCTCTAACAATTCATATAGACTATTCAGCACTCCTCCCTTAAAAGTCTAGTTAGTGCCCCGGCTGGGTCACTCAGTTGGTTAGAGTGTTGTCCTGATACGGCAAGGTTATGGGTTCCATCTGTAGTCAGGACACATAAAAGAAGCAACCACTGGGTACATGGATGGGCAAAGCAATGGGAGGATGTTTCTCTCTCTCTCTTTCTCTGGAATAAGTAAAAAAAAAAAAAAAGTCTAGCTAGTATAGCCCACTTGGCTGCTCTCAACCTCTAGCCTCTTTCATTCCTGTTTTCCACGACTACTATTCTAGTGCTACTCCTGCCCCATTCCTGTTCGTTCGGCACTAACCTACATACAAGAAACTTACTGAATCTCCAATAGTTGCCGCCCTATTCTAAAGATCCACTGTTCTGATATGAACAAGTTATCCAATAACAAGTCTGCCTAAAAACAATCCCCCTACCTGCTCTCAATATGAAAACATGATGTTCAACTGGTAGTCTCTCTCTCGGCAGCCGTCGGTCTCGAGAGACGATGGTGTAGCTTCTTAAGAGTCTATCTGCACCACCGAGAATGGCTGTGCAGTCCGACTCGGGAGTGACACGGTATCTGTCTCCTCCCGTGTTGAATCGACATCTTGCGATGACGCTGGAGTGTCCTCTCCAGTGAAGCTGAAGCTACAGAGCCTGGGCAGGGTGATATGGAGGGTCTGCTGTTGCCCATGCAGCAGACCCCCCCTCTCTTCGCAGCTGAAGGGTCCAAGGGAAAGACGGAGTCAATACAGCTTGGCTTCAGGTGCGCCGCAGGAGTTGCCGGTGTTGACTACAACGTCAAACCGCCTTAGGGACTCCGGCTCCGGATTTTCTGTCGGGGTTTACTCCCTTAGCCTTTCCCCTGAAGAGGTATGCCGCAAGGTAGCGGAGGTTTTTTGGAATCAGAGTTTTCCTTCTCTGATGTGCCCTGACTGGAAGATCGAACCAGTGACACTTAGCTCGCAGGCCGACGCTCAATCCACTGAGCCAAACCAGCCAGGGTTCAACTGGTAGTAAGTCCCTGTAAATCCTTACTTTATCTCTGAGACTCAAAGGGTAAAAAAAGTAGCTTGTATTATCATGATTTCTCAGCCACCTCCTCCCTTTTCAAGTCTATCTTCAAATAAACACATATACTACATAGAATTATAGCCTAACTTTCATATTATGTGCCAAGTATTATTTGAAACACTATATAGTCATTTAATCCTCTAAATGACTCTATGAATTAGATACTATTTTTATCTCATTTATAGAAAAGGATACTGAGACACAGAAAAATCAAGGAATTTTTTACGTGATTTTTCAAGTAAAGGCCATGCGGCAGGTGATAGAACCTGGATTTGATCTCAAGTAGCCTGGCTCCAGAGTCGAAGCTCCAAACCACAGTGCATACTCTCACTTTAGCACTTTATATCATTTTCTCCATATAGTTACAATTCCCAGGAGCGATAAATGGTGACAGAAGGAGACAATATACAGACAATGTATCATAGACTTGTACACCTGAAACCTATATAATTTTATTAACCAATGTCAGCCCAATAAATTCAATAAAAATTTAAAAATTTCTTTATGACTTCGGCACCTGGATCACTTAATTTGCTTCTCTTCTTCCCCATTCCATCACCACCCTTTGGCACTCACAACCGGATGACACTCCTCTGGTACACATTCACCATGTAAACGTAACAGATCTACTTCAGTGACCTTCATCTTAAATCTAAGCAAAGCCTCACACAAGAAAGGCATGTGTTGTCTTCTCTTCATTTTTAGAACTGCTCCACCTCCAAAACCCAAGACGCTAAGCAGAACCAATCATCTTTGCAGCTCTGTAACTGCCTGACTAGGACAGAATCTGCTCTTCATTTTCCCTATGTTCTGAATCTCTTGGACTCGACTCAGCTATCCGTTTCTATTGCTCCCTTCCCCACTCCATCTCTCTCTCCACCCAGCTTGGTCAGCCATATTGAAAAATGCAGAAGTCAAAATGTCTTTTTTTAATGAAATGATAAGAGTAAATAACAGAAGTTTTGTTTTTCTATGTCTTCCTTTAGTAAAATTAAAAACTGCAGTTCTATCTCAGTCTTCACATCCAATCTCTTTTCCTTTTTTTTTTTCTATATATGTTTAGTACTGCTCCACAAAATCTAAAAATTTAGGAGCTGTTGCACTAGATTTTTTGTCCACTGGTTGGTGCTGCTTTTCATACTTAGACAATTTCAGTACCATACCTGTTTCCTCCAATTTCTCTCCTAAACTGCATATATAATAAAAAAAATAAAACAAAAAACCTCCAGGAATACAGCTGTGACTAATAAGACAATGCTTTGAAAAACTGCATAAGAAATAAGAAACCATCTTTCATGTTGGAGCATAGAGACACACACTATCAACACTCAATATATGTAGTCATATAGCCCATACTTTACCCTTGAATCAATTTGAAAATGAGACTATCAGATGCTTTGCCAAAATTAAAATATAGAATTCATCACACTTTTTAGTTTATCTGCTCATTTAAGTTTTCTTACTTCTCTAAACAAAAGTGGAAACACCATTTATCTCCAGCTACCCACATTTTATGAGCTAACTTCTATTTTTAAAACATATTTGGCAATATGAAAAATATTTAATTGGTTAATAGATATGGACATGTTATAGGTTGAACTGTGTCCCTCAAAAAGATATACTGAGCCCTGACCAGTGTGGTTCAGTTGCTTGGGTGCTGGCCTGCAAACCAAAAGGTTGTTGGTGTGATTCCTGGTCAGGGCACATGCCTGGGTTCCAAGTTCAATCCCTGGCTGGGTGTGTACAAGAAACAACCAATCTATGTTTCTCTCTCATGTTGTTTCTCTTCCTCCCTTTCCCTCTCTCTTAAAATAAATAAAATCTTTTTTTTTAAAGATATACTGAGCCCTGGACAGTGTGGCTCAGTTGGTTGGAGTCATCCGTAAACTGAAAGGTCACAGATTCTATTCCTGGTCAGGGCACATGCCTAGTCTGTGGGTTCTTGCTTGGGGCACAAGCGAGAGGCAACTGATGCTTCAGTCTCACATCGATGTTTCTCTCCCTCTCCCTCTTCCATTCCCCTCTCTCTAAAATCAATAAGCATGTGCTCAGGTGTGGGTTTAAAAAAAAAAAAAGATATATTGAAGTCCGAACCCTGTGGATGGATGGGCATTATTTGGAAATATTTGGGTCTTTGAAAATATTATTAGTTAAGATGAGATTGTACTGGGTTAGAGTGGTCCAAAACCCAATGACTGATGGCCTTACTAAGAAAGCCATGTGAAGTAAATCTACAAAGTATCCAGTAAAGAAAGAATAAGCAAAAAGAAAAAAGAAAAAAGGCTATGTGAAGACACACAGACACATGGAAGAATGTCATGTGAGGACTGAGGCAGAGATTACATGCTTCTACAAGCCAAGGAGGGTCAAAGATTGCCTAGATGCTAGAGGAGGCAAAGAAAGTCCTTTTTAGAGCTGTCAGAGGGAGCATGGCCCTGACAATACCCTGATTTCAGTCTGTAAGCCTCTAGAACTGTGAGAGAATGAATTTCTACTTTTTTTAAGGCACCCAGTTTACAGTAATTTGTTATGGTAGCCCTATAAAACTAATACAAATCTTCACTAAGAATGAGAAAGAAGACAGAAAAAGTATTATCCAAGCCATTACTGAACTTTAGAAATGAAAAGCAAAACTGTAACTTATGTAATTTTAAATTACTTAATTATATTATATTAAGATACATTACAATAAAAATATTTCTATGAAAGATAGCTTAGTATCAGTATATAAACCCAGATATCCAAAAGAAGTGCTTATCCTTTTTACTTTAAAACTTACTTAGTTAAATATTATGTTTTCAAAATGATTTATCATAATTCTAATAAAATAAATAACATTCTAAGTGATTAAAGGGTTTACTTGGAAGCCAAGTAAGACAGTATAAATATGAGTTTTGTGATTAGAAGAACTTGGGTTAATTTCTAGGCACTTGTTAGCTGTGTGACAAATTTGGAAAGATCCTCAACTTCTCAGAATCCTCTATTATCATTTCATTTTAAAAGGAGGGAAAGGGATATAATGGCTACCTCACAGTTCTTATTCAAGATTTAAAAAATAATCATTTAATAAATGTCTGTTTCTAATTCTCAAAAGAAATGCAAAGATTTGTATGATGTTTGAGAATTACTTTAAAAGTCTTTAAGGAAAATGGGAGGATATATGAGGTTAGTTAAAACATGAATACCCGGAAGGTGATATAAACTGAGAAAATCAAAATTAAGAGAAGAGACTGAAGAGTGATGACAACACAACAAATAGCAGCAAGTGCCCAGTTGCAACGTGAACCAAGGGCAAGGAATGGCTTGACTACAGCAACTACTCAATAAAAGGAACAAAATTGAAGTAGAGAAGGAATGGTAAGGAAAAGGTCAGGGAAACAGAAAATCTTACAGTAGAATGGCCCCCAAAGCAAGGAGAGCAGGTTACCAATGCGTGTAGAGATCAATAGCGCTGATCTAGACTGTAATAAGACTACATGGATCAGTAGAAAGAAGGAATGTTTATCTTAGGAAAACAGCTTAAGAAAGCAAGCAAATGGAAGATGGAGTTTAAAGACCTATTAACCATATAAAATGAGTAGTGTTTCATTTATTTGGGGGTCAGAAAGAAATTTTTTTTTACATGTCTTCTTCAGTCTGTAATTTTGACTAAATACCAAGGCAACATTTTGTGAGTAACCAAAGAAGTTAGAAAACAAAAAATTAAAAATAACAAGAGCTAACACATAATGAATGTTAACGGCATGCCAGGCACTGTTCTCAGTGCTTTGCATGTTTTAACTCATTTAACCCTCACCAATCACCACATGAATTAGGCATTATTATTCCCAATTTGTAGGTAAGGAAACTAAGGCACAAAGAAGTTAATTTGCCCATCGTGACATTTAAGAGGCAGAATAAGAATACTGTATTGAAAACTGTTAACTAGGATTAGTAGCCGCAAGAGACTATCTGAAAGTAACTTCTATTAAAAATTAAATCACTGTTTCTTTCAATTAAATCACTAACCCCCAAAGAAAATAAATTTGTTTTTTCTAATTCTTTTTAGGCCAGAGTAGGCCTAATTTCCCTTGATAAGGCTTTCAAGCTTGATGTATTTTTATGATTTGTACCCTCGAGCCATTACAATACTTAGTTGTGTGGTAAAACTTTATTCTCAAAAAGAAATTCTTTCCTTCCCCCATCCCATCCCACCCCCAAAACCATGGAATTTCTTTTTCTCATATTTTTCCTCTGAGAACTGGAACAACTGCATCAATTTAAAGCTATCAATAAACAAATCAGCTAAGCCAGTGTACGTCCTGAAATCTTCGGTGAATAGCCCGACTTCTTTCTTTATAATGGCTGTATACACGCGTTCAATGTAACAGACTAAGCAATTACTTGAAATAAGTACAACTCCAAACAAATGAATACATCTTGTTTATAATGTATTTTAATAGCTTCTGAAAGCCAGTCTTGCAACATTTGAACAGATATTATGTAACTTTGTGTTGTCTCGAGGGCACTAAATCCTAAATATAAGTTACTTAAACATGTTTTCTCAAATAACGATTTTTCCTTCACGTCTATAGCCTTTACCCAAGACTATTCTCCACCACGAGTTGACAAGTTACTTTCCAAGGGTCTCTTTAATCCTCGAAGGTTTAAATAAAGCAGTGACACTCGGACTTGTCCCTCCAGTAACATATCACCCTGCCCTGCCCCATTCTCATTTTTCCGAGAAGGTGCGAAACTCTCCGTCCAGGCAAGGCCAAGACCTCAGTTTTTCTTAAAAAGAGGGAGCAACTTGCTGCCAAGAATTTGGTATCTGTCTGAATGATGGTCGGGAGCCAGACACGCAGGAGGACGGAGACACGACCCGTATGGTCTTCACAACGTGGGACCCTCCTCGCCTGCGGACGGAAGCAGTCTGGCTTTGTGAGAAGCAATGAGTCAGGTAAACAGCTATCGAGGAAGCACCTAAACTCCTTCAAGTTGCAATACAGTTCAGAGAAACAGAGCCAGGGAGAGTGGAGCTCCCAAGCGTAGCGCTGCCCAGGGTCCTGCCAGTAACGCCCCTGGGGTAAGTGGAGCGGCTACCCGGTCAGCCCGCTCTCCAGAGGAAAGCGAAGACGATAAGGAGCCAATTCCATGACAGCCTCTCACCTTCTTAACTACATTCACGCCCGGAAAAGCCCTGGGACAACCAACAGAACAGCACCCAGCAGGGTTTCAGAAATTTACCTTGAGTTTCGGTCCCAGCCGACCACCATGTTTCACAGACACCCGGATCGCCCGGGCTCCCGTTCACCCGGAAATATCGCGAGAACAAAAGGAACTACGACTACTGAGAATATCAGAACGGAGACAATGTAGAGTTCTCGCGATATGCCCTTTGCTGACGAAGTGTATCGTGAATCAAGAGGCGTGGTCAAGCTGAAAGGGGCGTGGCTAAAGAGAACGGAGGTTGAAACTTATTTTAGGTGTAACCATGTGGCCAGTAACTAATCAGCTGCTCCGGGAAGGGGTAGATTACCTTCTGACAGACACTAAGAACACAGAACTAATAATGTCGCTCTACTCATACTGATGAAAGACCTGGGCGCAGGATGCGTATCAGTCCTCAAACTGCACCACGTTCCCCGTCTTTGCCTCCTTACTCACCCCCCACCCCACGCTGATAATATTTAAAGTTATTTTTCCTGACATAGGCAACGATATTAATTATTCAATGTTTTTGTCTTCCAGATGGTATGCACCTTAAGAAAGAACATCTGTCTTTCTCACCCTTATATTGCCAATACCTACTATGCATTCAAATATTTCTTAAGAAAAATTAATACTTCATTTTTTCCTAACACTTCACAGTATAATAGGTAATAGAGGGGACTTTGGGAAGAAAGGGTACTACTATTTGAGAGTAAGCACGTGTTATCAGATTTTCCAATCAAACATTTAGATTTTAATTTTCTGAATGATTGCCAAAAAAACTCTTACGAAGGCCAATAATGACAATTATTACGAATGACAATAATAATCACACATCAAGCACTGTATTTTTTTCCCCAGTAAGTACTATTTTAAATGTTTCACTTGCCTTACTTCTTTTAAAGGTGTAAAGTAATACCATTATTTGTCTGCTTCATAAATTTAAAAATTGAGTCAAGTGGCAGTTAAGTGACTTACCCAAAATCAATAGGTGCAAGAGGCAGAGAGATATATTGACCAAACACTAAACTGCCCTTTTATTTGGTGAATTAACATTTAAATAAATATTAATTTTACTAAATTGAAAAATCCTAGAATATAAGCATAAATAGTTATCATTGGTGCAATTTCATTTCCAGTCTTTCCTGTCAAAACACTTAAGTTGAAAAACTTTAAATCAACTTTAAGTTGATTTGCTTCTACCTCCCTCACAGTTTTAAAAAGCAGCATAGCATAGTGGTTAACCTCATTCTTGGCTACAGTTTACAGAAAGAGGTAAAGATAAATTAAATGCTTTATAAACAATGGCAATATCCTAGTTTACTTAAAAATCAAGTAATCAGCCTGATATATAATTTCTTAAGTATCCGTTGCTCACTGAAATTGTGAAACTTACAGGGACCTCTCCTGAGTGCAGGGTATTGTTCTGCTCAAATAAAATTAATAATTTTATGGACTGAATAACATTTGCCTTGATGTCTTTCAATGTTTAACAAACTAGAAAAAAAATAGTAGAAGTGTATATAATGCTATTCAACTATGATATATACATGTTATACTAAGAATGAACTTAATGACATTTCAGATTGTAAATTTCCAGGAGGCATTGAAACAACATTAACTTTCTGTGGCCGATGTTTATTACTGAATGTATGAAATATACCAAATCCAAGTTCCTCAATACAAGAGTTGAGTGTTCCTCAATACAAGTGACATTGAGTGTTTTAGCACTGGTAAAAGACTTATTTTTCAAGTATACTAGTATGTGTTTTCTTTCCAATTTATAACACAATTCCATCCAGCTGCTGTCTCAGTGATCATGCTTCTCCTTCAGTGACAAATGTGATCCAATCCCTGTAGGCAGAAATTTTGTTGAAGACCGTTGGTGCGGTGGGAGGGCAGTTACTGCTTCCCCAGCTCACTGATGAGTTTGCACTGCCCATCCTGGGCACACTGCAGTGGTCCTCCAGAATCTCCCCACAACCAGCAAAAAGAAAAGGTCTGGCTGCATGATCCATGGTTGATGCTAACCCCAACTGCAGAGGATGTTCAGACAGTGGTCTCAACTCTCTCAACTCTGATTTCTGCTCACAACAGCATAGGAAACTAGAGCCATCAGGTAGTTGACTGATGTTACAACTATCTGAACCAGATCAAACTGTATTTTCAAGGATAGGCTAAAAGATACATTGAGCATAAGTTGATTCAATATCAACAATAAAGTGTGTCATGCAGAAAGTTTTTTCAAGTATCTACTAAATAAAATGACTAAATGACAGTTTTGAATTACATGGAAACATCTTATTATCTTCAGTGCTACTAGAAGTAGGTACTTTGAACTACCTGATTCAGCTCTGAAATCAAATAAATTATCATTTTTTGTAGGTCAAAAAGAGTTGAATATCATTAATTTCACATAGCTTAACTAAGCAAATGAATAATTCCTTCCAAGAATTGAGTCCCCTTCAAGTATCAAATTAACAGTCACAGCACATCAACTTAGCAATGTACTTATTCTTCTCACTTTTCATGTTAAAACTGCCATACATTTACTCTTCATTGTCAACCAATACCCATTCATGAGACACACTGAGAAGAAAGCCCCCACACTCATCAATGCAATCCTTGAATTACCATGCATGAGGATAACCCTGTAGCCCCTCCACATATATTGATGTGTTTAATATCCAGTACCCAGTAGCTTTGACAAGATGTACTAGTGATCAATGGTACCTTTGTCTGCTGCACGGTTTTAGAAAATTCATCTTCTAGTAGAAAAGGAATAAAAACATATATTACCTAGGCAAATGCTTTTAAAAGATAAAACAAAAAATGCCCTATTTTATAGATGACTTCAAAGGTTAAATCCCACTCATTCTTTCCTTTCAGCAATGTAATGATGCTATTAGATAATTTGTTTTAAAAAACAAAACAAAAAGCTGATATTACTACTCAGTGGCTTATACGACAAAAATAATAACAAAATATTTATGTGGGCTCTTTTTCTTTTAGTATAGTTCTAAGAAGATTAAAAAATAATATTTTTAGAAGGAAAGAAACGTATACACCCAAATTAGTTGTTGATAAAGGAAACAATACAATTTATATTTTACATATTAAATGTATACTTTATTCCATTGTTTCCAGATTGTTCTCATTCTTGAATTTTGCTTAGTAGACATTATGTCTATGTGCTGACACTGTCTGCAAGCTGTCAACTAAAATTGCTTTGTGACTTAGTCTTTAATTTGTTGGATATTTGTAAATTGTTAATTGTTGATTGTTAATTCAGTTGTAGAATACAGAGTCATGAGTTTGACCTTTATCCTAGTTATTTGCACATAATCTTTACACCCATTTATACCATTTTTACCAGCCTATCATTTCAGAAAAATGTCTCATGTCTTTGGGAATAGGCTCACAACATTTTTTTTTTCTTTTTAAAAAAAGAGGGAAAGGGAGGGAAAAGAGAGGGAGAAAAGCATCAATGTGAGAGAGAGACATTGATTGGTTACATTTGGCCCAGACTGGGAATTGAACCTGTAATCCAGGCAAGTGACCCGACCAGGAATTGAATCAATGACTTTTCACTTTCCGGTATGACACCCAAACGAGCCACACCCACAAGGATTGGGCTTATATCTGTAAATATGGATTTCCACAGTAGTGGCATACTGTTATGAAAACAATTGTGTGTGAGTATGTGTGTGTTCACAGTGCAACTAGGGAATAATTACATATAAATGAAACACAAATATTTATTAGGTAATAAAATCACTAGATATTCTCCAACACACATTTTTACAAGCATCAATGAGCTATGTTCAGTGAACTAACATCAATAAATATGATGGCCTAAAACCCAAGCAGACACCTGAAGATCCATTATGGAAAAGACTTTTCTACTATCATTTCTACTAAAAATACAGTAAAAAATTTTAAATGAATACTATACTCAGACTTCACTTCTATTCGGATTCTAATCTTGGAAGAGGTAGTAAATATACTCACAATGTGGGTCACTTAGTCTCCAGCCAGCAGTCATACATTTGGAAAGTAAATTTATTTTATTGTCTTTTCCTGGCAAACAGATTGGAGATACAAATTTTCCTAATCAAAAAGATGAGAAAGAAAAAGGCAAATATCCTTTACTCCATAGGATTGATATGAGCATTGTTAGTTTTTCAGTGATGACTCTAAGAATATCTACTTTGACTTCTAGTACCCTTTTTGACCCTGTAATTTAATAAATAAGTCTTCCAGAAGAAAGCATCTATTAATTACTCAGAAGGGATCATCCCAATTTATATCTTACCACTTTGCTCCAGGTAGTTCCATATCCTCCTAGGACAATAGAAGCACATGCTCTACACTGGGATGTGGGACCCCTGGATTCTCACCCAGAACCATTTTTTGAAATGTGTCTGCCTTTTTTGTCCCTGTGCCTCCAGGGCAACACCTTGTTAAATTTGAGATGACAGTGGAGGAGAATATAATTACTCTCTTTCTTTAACTATATTACATGAGTGGGGAAAATCACATTTGTATCAATTTAAAACCTTTTACCTATGATTATAGCTATAACTATTTTATGTCCAATTTTATATTCAATAAAGGCATGATATATAAACTATATACATTATGCATTTAAACATTTACATTTTTCTAATTAAAATTTGCATATACAGAAGTTTTGTATTATATGTTTGTCTGTGTATACATACACTACACATACAATACACAGAATGCAGTGCTCCTGTGTTTGTTTTCCCATGATGTTTCACTTAATTCTTATCCAGATTTTAGATACTTAAATGCTTCAGCATACCTGCTGTCCTAGGCCATTTTTTAAATGATTTGTCCTTTATTTTTACTGCCTTCTCTTAATAAAATCTTGTCTATTCTTGTCCTACTCATCTCCACATATGTGCCAACTGGCTCCAAAGCTTATGTTATGCTGCCTTCACAGACTGTTATTGGTCTGTCATATCATTTCCTGCCAAACTTCCTGGAGCTAAAATAAAACATTTTTCCTCTACCAACATATTTTTAATTGGTCGTTTTTCTTATTCTGATTTTTTTCATGTACTAGATTATGGTTATATCATTTAAGTAATTACATATAGGTCTACCACATCATTTTTAATACCACACAGTATACAGATCAATATACCATTGTTTATTAAATATAAGAGGAAAACAGTATGGATTCTCGTGGTGATAGAAATGTTCTGTTTCTTTACTGAATCAATGCCAATATGTTACCATTGGTGAAAACCAGTTAAGGAGTACATGGGACCCAGCAATTCCACTGCTGGGATTATACCCTAAGAATCCCAAAACACCAATTCAAAAGAGCTTATATGTAGGGAACCGCTCCTTGAGGAGGATACACACTTATGCACCCCTCTGTTCATAACAGCATTACTTACAATAGCCAAGTATTGGAAACAGCCTAAGTGCCCATCAGTAGATGACTGGACTAAAAAACTATAGTACATCTACACAATGGAATACCATGTAGCAGAAAGAAGGAAGAAGGAATTCCTACATTTGTGATAGCATGGATGGAACTGGAGACTATTATGCTAAGTGAAATAAGCTAGTTGGCGAAAGACAAATACCATATGATATCACCTAATACAGGAAACTAAAGAACAACACAAACAAACGAACTAAATAGGACAAAGAGTAGAATAGTAGTCAATAGGGGGGAGGGGGGAGGGAGAGAAGGGGGATAAGTAAGGGAAGGGTCTAGTCAAGGAATGTGTATAAATGACTCACAGACATGGACAACGGGGAGAGATATGATTGCGGGAGAAGGGGTGGGCTGGGTGGGGGAGAGCAATAGGGGAAAAATGGGACAACTGTAATTGAAAAACCAAAAAATAAAAGAATTTAAAAAATAAAATAAATAAAAATAAATTAATAGACTTTATTTTCTAGAGCAGTTTTGAGTTTATAGATAAACTTGAGTGGAGAGTACAGAATTATCTCATACCCTCTCATTTCTCATCCACACATTTTCAGAAAAAAAAAAAAGGAAAAAACCAAGAGTTGTAGGAGGTTTTCAAGGTAATTTATCAGTGAAGTAATGCAGGTTTGTGTTTATAGGCAGGTTCTATCTACCAACTGCTGGTCTGAACCAGCTATACAATTTATTAACTATGTGGCCCTGGGCAAATTACTTAACTTCTCTCTGTGCCTCAAATTTCTCATCTGCATAATGGACATAAAAATAACAATACTCCCATGGGATTAAATAAATTGGTAATTATAAAGTATTGTGTTTGTTAAATAAAAATAAACCTCACCAAAAATTTACAGCTAATTGTTAGATGGTTTTTGAGCACTTGGAGAAAGACTCAGTGGCCACGTGAAGGCAGCATGAGATCCTTCTCATGCCACATTAAATTAATCTAATTTAAGTTTTGAAAGAGATCATTAGATGGTGACTAGGGGAAAGGAGATAAATCTAATGAATCTTGATTGCAGTGAAGCACTTAACAAAGTATCTTACAATGTCCCTATGAACAGATATAGAATATAAGTAGATAACTATGTGGCTAGGAAGTTTCATTACCATACACTGTTAACCTGGAGGGGAGGTCTTAATGGTATGGAAATAGTTCTATCCTTGGTTCTTCCAAGTACAGTATTTCTACTAATGGCTTTGACAGAAATACATGTAACACGCACAGTCTGTAGGTTTAAGATGGGTGGTGGCTAGACGAGGAGTCAAGGGCTAGATTAAATACAGAACTAAGAGAGCATTTAATTTCACATTTCATCTAACACTGAATTTCTTCTAAAATAACTCCGGGCATATGATTATTAACCTTGAAAATAAGACATGGACCTTGTTAGCACTTTCTCTCTTTGAACAATTCTAATTGCTAAAGTGTTCTTTCTCATGTTGAATCAAAAGGCATCTAAGTAATGACTGTCATTAATATAGTGGCCAAAAATGTAAGTGAATCAGAATGCTTGGGTTAAATCCTAATTTATCTACTTATCATGTCAGTGAGGGTAAGTTACTCCATTTTTTTGTGACTTGGATTTATTATATTTAAGAGGAGACTAACCTATATCTGTAGGATTTTTAAGAAGATTAAGAGAGTTCTTATGACTATGCCTCAATAATGGTAAATACTCAATAACTATTAGATATTATTACACAGAACAAGTTTCATACATGGCCTCTATTAGAATTCCACACATATTTGAAAAGAAGACTTATGATCTTTCTGTCTTTTCTTTTCTCCAAAATGAACATGCCCATGTGTCCACAACTTTTAGTATCCTGGTCATTATGCTGTACAGAGCTGTTCCAGTTTGTCAGTGTTTCATAAAACTGTTGCATTACCAAGGATAAAATAACCAGTAAGGCAGGGCAACAGCCAATCCTATTGGACCTTGGCTGCAAAGATTCATGAGACTGAGCTAGCGCGTGCCAGCTAAGTGCCAACACTAAGTTTGACCATACAATAGAGCTATGACTCCCTTTATCATTTAATTCTCTAACACTGCTCTGAAAAATCACAATCATTTGACAATTCTGAATTTTTTCTTTTAAACACCCAGTTTCTAAATCACCACCTCATATCTATTCAACTCGATTAGTACTTCCCTGCTGTAATTGTTTGATCTCACCATGGCCATCTAGCCATTGATGCCATAAACTTTCTAAATCTATCAGTCCCTCAGTGAGAGATTTTACTGTAAAAAGAAGCAGAAAAAATGGGACAAAAGCTAAATTTCTTGTCTGACTTTAAGTGATGAATAATATTAGTGCGTGTCTGAAACTTCGAGAATGAGAGAAGAGATTGACGATGTGGGAGAAAGGAAAAATAAGGAATTTTGTAAAAAGCCAATAACTCTAGCGTTTATATTTCTAGCTTAAACTTTTTTTCTAGCTCAAGAGTTCTCCCTCTAGCTACCTATTGCCAACTCCATCTGGATATAGCATAGCATTAAAAATTTAACATGGCCCAAACTGATCTTCCCCAACCAACCTAGTTCTCCTTCTAGCATTTCCTATCTATTAAAATACCACCTCCAACATCTCACACCATATACCAGAGTCAATCCTTGATTTGTATATTTAATTCCATACTCGATCCATCAAAAAATTCTACCAGTTCCGTTCTAGATCTGCCCACTTCAGTTGTACCCTATTGTTGTCATCTCTTTGTATGGTAAGATAATCTATTATCTAAAACTACTAATAGAACTTTCTGCAGTGATGGAACGTTCTATATCAGCTCTGTCCAGTATGGTAGTCAATCACTATAAGTAGCAACTGAGTGCTTGAAATATGGCTAATACCACATTTTATTTCATTTTAACTAATTTAAACTTTAATAGCAACACATATTGGACAATGCAAGTCTAGACTACCACAATAGCTTCATAACTATTTATATAATTCACCTGTTGCCCCCAAATCCACTCCTCCGCACAGTAGCCAGAGCAGCC
This sequence comes from Furipterus horrens, assembly GCF_987537825.1. Classification (NCBI taxonomy): domain Eukaryota; kingdom Metazoa; phylum Chordata; class Mammalia; order Chiroptera; family Furipteridae; genus Furipterus; species Furipterus horrens. The sequence goes on from NW_028327174.1 coordinate 38,488,725, forward strand.
TCAAATGACTCCCTTGCTAAGTGTTAGTGCTCTAACCATTGGACAAAAGGGATTAAGTCCTGCTCTCAGGAAATTTTCATTCTGTCAGAGGGAGAAAGATTTTAAACAAATAAACAAATATATATCTGCTATGTCATGATAAATGCCAAGAAGAAAAAGTGGAGGGGGGCTGTTTAGGTTATGGGATAGAGGAGACCTCGGTAATGTATTGTTAAATAGTGTTACCTTTTTCTTCTTGATTGTCTGTTTTTCTAGAGAAGGTGGCAGTGATCATCTGACTTATTCACCACTGTGTCTCCAATATGCCTTACACTTTAGGAAATATTCAGTAATAAATGAATTTAACCTATGCATTTAATATGGTGTTTACTAATTACTGATGTCTTGCTTTCATGGAGTAAATGGAAGAAAAGTGACCAGATGACCTTAATTTAGCTGAATTTATTTTCATTAAAATATTCTAAAAACATTGAAATGGAAACTCTTTGGCAGCTATCTACCACTCCATTTATATTCACATCAATGATTAAAAGCTAGTTAAAAACTGGTGGATTCTATTTAAGTGAACAAAAAGATTTAGTAAGAAAAGATAATTAAGACAATGTAGCCAGTGTGCTTCTGTATAAGAGATAGTTCTTGTAACTAGTTAGGAGAATAGTAATGGGACTCTATGTTTAATAGTTATAAAAAAATCCTTATAGAAATCATGTGTTTCATTGAAATAAAATAATATGAGTATATAAAATTGTATGAAATAAATTTGTAAAAGCTAGTAAGCAAATGGTAATTTCCTCATTTTTATATAGAATCATAACTACAGAAATACAACCTGTCTCATTTGTAATCATTTGATACCTCTAATTTTTTTATTAATCAGAACGTTTAAAAAGGAATAATGTTGCCAAGTTGAAGAGTACAAAAGAGTGAAAAAGCAAAAGGCGGCCCATGAACTGCTGTAATGTGGTGCTCAAAGCTAGAATGTGTTGTTCTCCTGTTGGACATAAACAATCTCACAGAACATCAACATCAGCTAGGACTCTCTGAGTCAGTAATAAGGTGAGACAAAGACAAGGTCATGTGTACCCACCAAAATACCGAATCTCTCTCTCTTCCTCCCTCTCTCTCTCTCAGCTAAAATGAGAGCTTGCTACTCATTTGCAGTTTTATCCTTACTCGAGCCAGGCATGACTGATATACCCAATCATAAAATTGCCCCACTTCCTGACAGCATCCAATGTAGAACTAAGTCTGCTGACTTAGACCCTCTCTAAAACAACCCAAGCAAAGCCCAAATCCTTTAGTGGGTTGTTTCTAACACCTTCTAACTGACACCTCATGGTTTCCCATAGTATATAATCTCCCTCTTTGCAGTATTAAATCTAAATTGCTCAATTATAGATATGTTCCAGGGGTCTTTGGCTAAAGGGCTTTGATGAGAGTTAGATAGGCAAGTCTAGTGCCGTAGATGCCTCTAATTAATCTTAAGGAGAACTAACTAATAGCTTGAAATTTTGTATCTTTCCCTCACCCATTCTCTAATTGCTTTAGAAATCTTGATAGTTATCAAACTCACCGATAAGAAATAGTTAGGTAACTTTGGAATTTTGAAGCAAATTGCTAAACATACTGGTGTAATAAATCCTGGAATATCACAGAAGAGGTCAAGGTCCCTGGAAAATATACTATCAAAAACTCTCCTCTTGCCCTTTGTGACACGTGGCTTGTAATGGTGTCCTAAGTGGCAGAACTGGGAGGGCATTGGAGAAGATGATTCAATATTAGATTACAAAATCTCTGGAAAAGTTTCCCTCTATGATTCGGTCTCAGAACAGGATATTGCCTGACATCCACGTATTACAGACACTATGTGATTGATAAGTCTGTAAATTAGCTTTTTCCTCTTTAACCTAATTAGCTTTTTCCTCTTTAATTTACTCTGAGTCTAAAAATGGCCATCTTTACTGTGAGAATGAAACCTATCTAAACAAATTTTCAAAAAAGTTACCTGGATATTCAGTTTAGAAAATAAAACCTCTTGAAGTATATTACATCTTGAGAAAAAACATATTAGACTGTTTTCTAATGATAAAGGGAGATAAGAATCACTGGGCTGAAATCAAGAAGTACTGAGATTAAAGGTCAAAATCCAGTTGAGTGTGGTCTTATGCTCAGCCCATTGTGTTTGGGAATTCTGATTAAGGATTTGATAGAAAACCACTGACAACAAATGATACTGTTCTTAAGGTAATTGTAGGTCACACTTTCCACATGTATACATTATATAAATATTTAGAGACACTTAGCATAGATCATTTTAAAAAAAATGATTTTACCAAGTAATCTTGATTGTTGATCTTGTCCATCATAAATATTGACGTAATCACATTCACAATTCCAAGATTCTTCTGTTATCAAGTATTTGATCACTGCCTTAATTGTATTTACTGACATGGAATAAAAAGTCCAAGTGCAGTTCAGCATATTTGGATAAATACTAGGAAAATTGGGAGATGTGATTTCCATAAAACTAATGGGAATCAAATCGAATACTGGACATCCTTAAGGCAAAAAGAATAAAAAGTATTTATGCAATAATCAAAAAGCTGAGTTACTTCTTGAATCTATTAAAACTTCCACTATAACCCTGGCAAGCATGGCTCATTTGGCTGGGTTATCTCCCATGAAGCAAAAGATTAATGGTTTGATTCCTGGCTGGGGCACATACTTGGATTGTGGGCCAGTTCCCCAGTTGAAGGTGTACAAGAAGCAACCAATTGATGTTTCTCTCCCTTTCTCCCTACCTTCCCCTCTCTCTAAATAAATAAATAAAATCTTTAAAAAACTTCAACTATAGTGTACTTCTATTAATTTCTGTCACCATTTCTTTGCATCCATAGTTCCTATGTATACTGACACAGGGTTTAAGAGATTTTTGTTTTGAAAAACTTACCCCTCAAAAGAAGACACAGAAGTTCTCTGAGTTAAACTCACAAACTGTGAACTACTAAATCATCACCTTCTACATTTAAATGTAGTTTTGTTGCTCATATGTAATACATAATCTTACTTAATGTTCACAATCATGAGAAACAGATTTTATTATCTTCAGTCTAGCATCACGTGAACTCACACTTGACATTCAACAAATGTGCCCTAAGACTTTCAGGACTTTCTAAATTTGTAAATACCACAATAATATTTTATTTCTTTACAAATACAGTGAGAAATAATTTCAATGTTACAAAATGTGAGTAAAGAACAAAGCAGTTTGAGAAGTCGATATGAATACTTTACTAGACTAAATACATGAGCAAATTATGTACACTCGAAATTCAGTTTCACAGCATGTACAATTCAAATTACACATATTTATTAGATAGGGCAATTTGGATCACTTTCAGATAGTTGGAACCAGGATACTAAGTTTCATAGGGGGAAAGGGGCTACTAAACCAGAAAAGAGAATTGAGTAATTCAGTAACATTTTGGGGCTATTCCAAATGTTCTAGGTATTATCCAACCTAAAGTTAGCACCATCCAAAAACTGGCTTATTTCATAATCTTAGCTCTTTGTAGTTTCCCTATGTATTGGTCCAGGAGAGAGAGAGAGAGAAATAATATACATAACGCAAAAGACATAAAATAAGAGTATATAGAAAGAATGTCAATAAATAGACTTAAAATAGCTAGGGTGATTCACATGAACAAAACAGATGCTTTTCTCATCCATTAATTGGGCAATGTGCCACGTCCTTACCCTCCACTCCCTAATCCACCTTGGGTCTCCATTACCCTCAAAGTTTAACACTAAGAAAATTAATTCAAATCTATACTTCACTCCAAAGCAACTAGAATCAGGCCCCACAAACACCTGGAAATTTTTGACAGAAATCAGAGGACACCTTTTATTAAACAGTGCTTAGCAACAAGGATATTCTTGATTCTATTTCCATAATATTATATAACCAAAGCCAAGCCATTTGGATTCCTTACCTCCTTTATAATCTTACCTTTATCTTTCACTTTTCCTCACATGGAATCTAGAATAAGAAAATATTCAGGGTCAATACATCCAGGCAAATATTATATATTTTTTATTCTAAATGTGATACAAGCACATTGTAGAAAATTTCAAAAATATCGAGTTCAAAAAAGAGAATAAAAAGTCTCCTGTAGTTGCAGGAGCTCTGTAACCAATTCTCATATTTTAATGTAAATCCTGTCAGGTCTTTTTCTATGCTATATGTACATCTTTCAAAACTGTATGACACTTTATGGCTCTATATTTTTGATTCATGTAGATACAACATAATTTCTATGGACATATTTTAATTTTTAATTTCAAGAATATGAATGATGAGTCAGATCTTTAATAAACCTCATACACAGTGTGTAAATCTAATAATTTCTTCTGTCATTACAAAAATGTCTGCACTAAAGATTTTATGACTTTACTTGAAAGACAAAATTGAATATGTGTAATAACAGTCTCCTGAGTTAACTCTAATTCATACTTCAGCTCTTAGCCAGGGGGATTAGCATAAAGAAAACAGATACTTTTCTTACCCATTCACTCCTTTCTCTTTATTCTCTAATCTGCTCTGGCTGCAATGTAGTTTCCTTTATTCAAATAAACAATCATTGAGCACCAATTGTTTACTAGGCATGCTTGTCATCTTTGGAGATAACAGCAATCGGGCATGCTTGATACAACTGAGAGACAGCCAGAAGTTTGACATGGCTGGTGTGTGGTGAGTATTGGGGAAAATGGTAGGAGAAATCAAGAAGGTAGCCAAGATCAGGATCATGTAACATCTTGTAGGTCACTGTAAGGACTTCCAGTATGAATGAGTTGAGAAAACATTGAAAGGTTAGAAGCAGAAGAATAACATGATCTGAATTATTTACTTTAAAGGGATCATGCTAGCTGTTAGGAGTAAAATAGATGAAAAAGAGACTCATATCAGAATGTTATGTTGGAATTGTTGAGAAAAAGTTTGATTCTAGATCTGTTTTACTGAAAGGCCCACCTATGAACTATATTTAATGTGAGATATGAGAAGAAAAGTCAAGGACAACCAAGATTAATGGTTCAAGCAATAAATTAGTAAAATAGATTTGCTATCTACTGAGATGGGAAAGACTGGTAGAAGAAGAAATTGGAGTCAGGGGTATGAAATCAGGAGTTGAATGTTGGTCATAATAAGTTTGAGATGCTTAATAAATATCCAAGTGGAGAGGGAGGAAGTCGCATATACAGTGCTGGAGTTCAGTAAAATAGTTGAGCCAGGAGATATATATTTGGGAATTATCTGTGCATAGATGGTATTTAAAGCTAGGGGTTGCACACTCACTCACTTAAGGGTGAGTATAGGTAAAGAAGAAAAGGGAGTCAAGGTTCTGGGCCCTGGAACACCTCAACTTTTAATGGTACAGAAAATGATGAACAACCAGTTAAAGGAGATCAAGGAGGGGGGAGGGGAGTCAAACGCTGCTGGTAGGACAGAAACGTGACTACTGAATCTGGACTTTTGAAAGTCACTGGTAGCTTTGGCAAGAACAATGTGGAATGGTAAGAAAAACAAAGTCTTATGGCAATGGATTCAAGACAAAATAAGAGAGCAAAAGGGGAGACAATGAGTAGAAATAAATTTCCTGATGCTTCACTGTAAGGAAACAGAGAAATCAAAGTTTTCCTAGAATTCCAACTCAATCCTTAGTCAAATTAGACCGAATCCCTCTGTTACATATTTTCATTGCACTCTGTATTTTTCCTTCCAAATTTAATACACTTTTTTTTTTTTTACGCTATGTTTTTCTACATGACTATCTGATTATTGACTAGCTCCCCTACCAGGCTGTAAATTCTATTAGGGCAGGGGCTGTTTTGTTCACTGCTGAATCCTTCTAGTATAAGTTTAAAAATATTTGTTGACATTCAGGATAATTAAAGGTTTAAATGTGAGATTTTATTCTATTTTGTTTATGTGAGTCCCTTAAGGTATTCTTTGACATATAATCTGAACTCGATGCAAGTCTCTTTAGTGATCTCCTACCAACACTTCCCAAATTATCAGACTAAATTAAGCAAACTGTTTTTAGTAGAAATATCTCTTCAATTGTATTTCAATTAACATTTTAATGGTTATAATTGATTAACCTTAAGAACTAGAGCAATTCTAATAACATAATTGCAAGTGTTTCCTTCATAGCACCTGATTTCTATAATTTGCAATAATTTTCAATTTTCATAATACCATCAGTGCCTTTGCCCAAACCACAGGAAGGTTAGGCAAAACATATTTTTCAATAACCTTATTGCAACTAATATATATGAACTAGATACCAAACAAGTAAAAGAGAACTAATTTACTCTGGATATTTGCACATTAAGGAATTTCAAAAAAAATTTTTAGTAGGGATAAAATATTCCTACTATATTTTTATAATATTCCAAGTACCCATAAAATTAGATAAAAGTTTTAGGTGACATACAAAAAAATAATAAATCTGATCAATCTTATACTTCATAGATATTTAGATTGAGGCCTCCATGGGTTAAAGAAGTCACAACCTTAAATATTATTTTTGTCTTCGCCCCTAAAGCTGACAAATGAAACAGAGAATTCCAATTTACTTATTTCGTAACATAGTTTTCATAATGAAGCACGATGAAACAAGCACATTAACAAACATGAAAAAAAAGCAATAGACTTGCCAGAAATATGAAAAGACTATCTCAAAAAAAATTCTTCCATGGCCAAACTGGCATTGTATGTAAAAATCATCATATGAGGACCATGAGATTTGAATGAAGATGAATCTCCTTCACTTAATTTTTCTAGCCCCAAACAAACAAACAAACAAAAAACTTACTATTCAATAAGGCAAAGGTTTTTGAGCAAAATAAGAGAGAAAAATCCAATTTTTGAAATTACAAATTTATACCATATCTATTCCCAACAATATAAAAATGGGAAAATCAAGCAGAATAAAACCCAATTAGAACAGATATAAGTTCCAGATTCCTGAGTCTAAGCAATTCTTAGGAAAGGGTTCTAAACCAACTAGGAGACAGTATAATATCTGAAATAACCTTAGTAGATATTTTTAAAGCTATATTTTACAAGAGAAGGTGACATGGTCTAGATAATTCCTTAGGGAACAAAAATATTATTCATGTCACCAGACTTCAGAAAAATAATCATGTATAGGGAGTGTATTGGAGCCTTTTCTATAAACAACCTTCATGTATTCACAGCATAGTCAAATGAATAAGAAGCAGCTTGTAGAAACTGGCACGAAAGTTAAATCCATTAGCTAGCCTAAGTGAAATTGTTTAGGCAATAGCTTTTAGAGGTCTCCTGAGACTCAGAATCCTAGAGCTAATTAGCAATGGTTCAGCCTCTCATTACACCAGGATCTCTAAAGCATCCTTCGGAAGGTGATAAGAGTCTGAACTTCTTCAAAGACAGTTCTCTCTCTTATGAGATGGACTGCTAAAAGCCAGCCTGCTGTCATGAAGTTCTCCCCCATAAAGTTAATTCAACATCTAGAACAAAACAGTTTTCCTTCCTCTTTTGTTTTTTTATGGTTTTCTTTAAAATCAGAATGTTCAATTACTGGAGAAAATTTAGAGAATTTCAAAACTAATTACTCATAATCTTGTACTCCTGAAATATCTACTTAAACATAGTGATGTATTTTCCTTTGGACTTTTATTTTAGTCATATGTAGTCATAAATTAAAAATATTTAATTATGCTATTTAGATTTTCATCCTGATCTTTTCATTCAATATTACATTTAAAAATTTTCAGTTTCATAAAAAAGTTGTGAAAATAGACTTCCGGCCAAGATGGAGGCATAGACTGACACGCTCTGTCTCCCTCTACAACTAAGAAAGACTACAACTACTGCAAAACTAAAAATAATAAGAAGTTCCTGAAAATAAAGCTACATGGAAGTCCAGCGTATGAAGTCATAAACAAGTGGTGCTCATACGGACAGGTAGGAAGTGCAAACCCGCAGCTGAGAAAGATCAAACTGTGCTGGAGGCAGCAGCCGCAGCAGCCACAGCAGCGAACAGTGGGACCGGGTAAGCAGACACCTCTATTTGGGGGGAAAAGAGAAGCGACTGGGAGCCAGCCCCAGCTGCAGACCAGATCCGTTGGCTCGCGATTCCAACGCCTGGGAAGGCAGACCCCATTGGGAGGCGGCCCTGTTCCTCAGTGGAGAGTAACAGCAGGAATCCATCTTGGACCCCCGCCCCCACGCAAAGCACCACAGTGTGGTGAGAAAGGTCGCCAGGTTGTGACGAGCACATGGGGCTCGGCCCCATATAGCGTAGGAGGTGTGACAGCATCCCGCATAAGAAGGAAAGATAAACAAAACAGTCAGAATGGCAGAATTAATGATTGAAATACCAATCACACAGCTAACAAAAAAAAAAAAACAAATAAAAGCCTTGACCGATGAACAAATAGCGAATCTTTCTGAGGCTCAGTTCAGAGCTATAGTCATAAGGCAGCTTACAGACCTAACAGCGGGGCTGAATCAAGACAGGGAAGGAATGAAGGCTAATCCTGCTGAAATGAACAAAAATACATACAAGACAAGTGGTGAGGAAGGGAAAACCATGGATCAAATTAACAAATCAGAACATAGGGAGGGAACAAACAGTCAACCAGTGCAGAAAGAGGAAACAAAAAGTGAGAAATATGATGAGAGGTTCAGAAACTTCTGGGACAGCTATAAGCGATCGAACATTCAAATTATCAGATTGCCAGAGGGTGAAGAAGAACAACTAGAAATTGAAAAATTATGTGAAAAAATAATGAAGCAGAACTTCCCTAACTTGGGGAAGGAAATGAACTTACAGGTCCAGGAAGCACAGAGAGTTCCGGATAGGCTGGACCCAGGGAGGACCACACCAAGACACAATATCATCAAAATGTCAAAAATCAAAGATAAAGAGAGAATCTTAAAAGCAGCAAGAGAGAAGAAAAGAATCATGTACAAAGGGGTCCCAATTAGACTATCAGCGGATTTCTCAAAGAAGATTTTACAGGCAAGAAGGGACTGGCAAGAAATATTCAAAGTAATGAAAATCAAAAACCTACAGCCACGATTACTCTATCCAGCGAAGCTGTCATTCACGATAGAAGGGCAGAGAAAGTGTTTCCAGGACAAAGTAAAACTGAAGGAGTTTGTTAGATCCAAACCACTGTTCTACGAGATGTTAAAGGGACTGGTTTAGAAGAAGGAGGATCAAAACTATGAACATTAAAATAAAACTGTATCACAACAACCAACAACAGAAGCTAGGGAATCGAAATAAAGGCAAACTAAGTAGGCAACGAGAAGAGAAATAGAATTATAGGTATGGGGAACATATTGTGGGGAGGTCAGCGGGGAGAGGGAAGGGGGAAAAGGAAGGGAGATGATGCAGGAATTAAGAAGCATAGTAGGAGGGAGTGGAGTAGACAGGAAGATGTTGAGAAAAACTATATGCGCAACCAATGGGCATGGACTAAGGGGTGCGGGGGGACTACTGGAGGGAGGGGAGAAGCAGGGGGGCGAGAAATTGGGACAATTGTAACAGCATAATCAGTAATAATAATAAAAAAGACTTGAGTTTCTTAAAAAAAAAAGTGAAAATATTTTATTCAGTGCCTGCATAACATTTTTACCTATGGGTTTACTATACTTTTCTTAACCAATATTCCATGTAAGTGGTTTTGGCCATTATAAGTAACATTAGCTGAATGAACACCTTATACATAAATGCCTCTACATATGTGTGAAGTATATCTTTAATAAGTATGGTTAAAAGTTGAAATACTAAATAAAAGGTCATAATCAAGGGTTATCATAAGGTTGATGATTTAAATCTGTTTCCTATGACAAACCATTTCAACTTTGATCTTACACAGTATTTTCTGAAACAAACATTCTAACAAAGGTAGTATGCTATAACATTCATAGTTTCAAGGTTTCAAGTCAATAATCCTAGGAACTATTAAGCTTTTCACTATTGCAGGAAAACTGCTCTTTTTAGTAAACAGAGAGCCAGAGGATCAACTTCGATGTGACAGGACACAAAATAAAAAGAGATTTAATTTAGATTGTATAGTAACTGATATGCAAACAGTCACTAACCTTTCTTATCTGTTAAAAGAAGCTAATGATTAATCCAGTGCTTTATGTTTTCAAAATCACTTGGGTCAATAGCTTGTCATTCTCTTGGAAAATGAACAAAAAATCAAACCCTTTGGAGACCCTGGTTTTAACTTGCAACTTAATCAAAGCTTAGTCAAAGATTTTGAGACCTAAAATTTATTTTTACAGATTTGAGCTTTTCTAATACTGATTTTAAAATTCTCCATGTTAATTACCTTAATCCTTTTTCAGAGTTGTTGAAAATCCCATTTATTGCTTTTTAAATTTTGTTTTGATTAGAGCAGAAAAGGTTTTAATGATATAGAAATTTACTGATAGTTTTCTGTTCACTTTCATTGCTTTTATATGATAAGGTCTTTCTCCATCCAAAGTTAAAATAATTACCTATTTTTATACATTTAATGGTTTAAGGAAAATGCTTAATTCTTTAATAAGCTCTTCTGTAATATGATGAAGAATATAATTTATTTTCCTCTCTGATCTGTAATGACAAATTTATCCTATTAATGCATATATTTCTGATTTCCCTTATGGTCCACTCATATGTGTCTCTTCTTACACTAGCACTACTCTATTTGATTATCATTATTTGAAGGTATGATTTAATACCTGATAATTTGCTTCATCTGGTCTTTTTCACCCCAAACAGCTAGTGCTATTTATCTTAAGAATAAACTTTAGAGTTATTATCAATTTCTTCCTTTGTGTAAAAAAAATTCCCATTGGAATTTTGTTGGGAAATATATTTGTAAATTAATTTGGGATGAATTAATGTTAATTCTGTCTTCCAGTATTAGAACATGCTACTTTTCTCTATTCTGATCTTTGTGTGGGGGGGTTGTGGGGTATAGTGGGTGTGGGTGTGTGTGTGTATCAAGTTTTACATTTGATGATATATCTCATATTCCTTTCAGGTTATTCTTAGCTTTATGGTTTTTGTTGTTAACTATAATGGAAATGATCTTTCCATTATATCTGTTAACTAATTTTTACTGGTATGGTTTTAAAGGTATGATTGCTGTGTAATTAATTTATATCTAGTTTCTTTTTTTAGTTTGACCTAGTTACATGATACATAATACATTTTTTAATATTCAAAAAATGATCCTTGCATTATAGGGATAAATCATAGTGCTTGGCTATGTTAAATATTCATTGATTAACTACTGACCTCAAGCATTGAGTTAGCTCCTGGAGCTTGTAAAACTTACTTGCAAAAATTGAGATTGGGTCATTAAAACTTTTGGGGGTGGAGATAGGAAGTAGTAAGCATGTTTAAAGAACTAATTCTAAGTAAAGAAGAACAGGTATGGACTTCATTAACATTATAAGTTATAACTAATATAGCTAATGTACTATTTCCCTATATTTCTTTCTTCTTCCAAACTGTGTATGCAGACACCCCATTCATGGAAAGGCAAGAGGGAAACAACAGTCTAATCTTTTCTTCCAAGCAGCACAATTTAAAGAATAGAAATGGGAATGTAAATTTCTAATTCAAACACAGCAGAAGCTTGGTTTCTTTTATATTAATTAACATGCATCCTCATTAAGTTCTCAAAACCACCTTATGAGGCAGTTTAAGTAACAGGTATTCTGTAAGGCAAGAAAGGAAGAAGCACAGATAATTTCTAAGGAGGCCGGGCCCAGATCCTATGTTTTCCCCACAAGAAGCTATGATGCTTCATAAAAGAAAATCAAAAACATAGTTTTTCATGGAAGACTAGTTATCTATTAATATTTTGCTGATCCAAATCTTTCATAAACCAACAGGTGACCCTGGCAGGCCAAGGGTGTCGATTTCATCTGGAAATTGATAATATCTAGGCAAATGATGTGATTTGAAGGGGTTAATAACCTCCAATGGCAGTGATGGCACAGATGGAAGAATGTCAAATTATTTCTAAACAGCATATGCTGTTATTTGCTTTGTTGAGAATTTAATGTATCACTGTAATTGACTTAGAATGCCTTAGTTTTTATATCTGCTTCTTTGTGCTTGGGTGAAAGAAAGATTTCTACTTTAATTTACAACAATTAAAAAAGATTCTCTAATACTTGCTTTGTCAAAAGGTTTAAGTAAATTCACCCATCATGGTGAATGGTTGGTCAATCACATAAAGTACTCTAAATTCTGACTCGCAGTCTATAAGAATTAAGGACATATTCTTGTCTGAAGTTGCCCCAAACTCCTCCAAATCACATAAATTTACTTAGGATTTGTATTATATAAATCTTCACTTTTCCCTTTAAATATATCCTCTTGTTTAATTCCAGGAAAGTTCTATTTCCATCATGGCAATTTAAGAACCATTTACGGAGAACCTACTAAGTGCCAGAAGATTCTGCATATATTATTTTAATCTCTAAAACTCTTTCATAGAGATCTGACTTTACACTTCAACTGATAAATGATCTCTTTTGTTCAAAAAGTAGAATTTATCAATGGGGATAACTTTACAATCAGCTTTCATTTATCAAAGGCCTCAGATCAGGGATTATCCCAAAGTCTACTCTTTAAGCAGAAGAGGTGAAAAATAATGCTTCAGTAAATACTAAGTATTGCTACCTGTCAAGCAATCATTCCCATACTTCTTTCATTGTAACAAACAGTCCTTCCTCACCACATAGTAGTTCTGTGAAAATATCTTGGGATCTCTATGATTCCTGCTGGTTTGGTCAGAATAACATTGGTGCAAGTGGCCATATACTCTTGGTTTGAACTCTGAAGAAGTCTGGTTATTTTACTGATATTTTTACCTAGAAATAAAGGAAGAAAAGAAAATGAGAATAAAACTTAATTTTTAAGAGGTTTCCTATATGCCTTTTCAGATCAAAGGCATACAGCAAGCCTCCAAAAAGAGGCTGTAAGCTTTCTTCTCCAATTGTTATTAAAAAGTTAACAGTAGATGGTTAGTGTTTCTGAAAAGTCTCTATCTGAAATATGGAAAGATACAGAAAACCAGCACCTTTCTTGGAATTTTGTTTGGCATAGTCTAGGGTCTATGGAAAGTAATGTGGGATAAATGTAGATAATGCTGGTCCCATGCACAGCTTCATCTGAAAGCAACATTCTAAATATAGTTCTTCAGGGAAAAAAAATTCATACGATATGCATGCTTTTCTTTATTACTCATTTAACTTTTCCCCAAATATATCTTTGCAGTGATTTTTGATGCCAAGGAGAAAAACAAGCTTTCAGTTACCTATGTTCATCAAGAGTCGAAACTTCTCACTAATTATGTGTTCTAAAATGCAATTTGATAACTCTTAATTTCAGAATTTACATTTACAATGCTAGCATCTAATACTTGTGTAGTTTTTTTTCAAAACTCATTCTACCCTTTTATTATATTATCTCCATAAAGAAAACTCTAATACAGAGATAACAACCTGTCCAGAGCCAGCTATGATTTCAAATCCAGATCTTCTGATTTGCAAGAAATACAACAGCAGAAAAGGCTCTCTATGGTGTAAAATCACAATGACAATGACAATCAAAAACATTGTTTTGCAACCAACATATCTTAGTCGTGTCCAGAAATCACAGTTGGTTTACAAGTCAGTCAAGTTATCCACTGAGCAGTCTCTCTAATGGACCTGACCAATCATGATCGCCTCAAACTTAAACTCATTTTCCACAGAAACATGATTTCTTTCAAAACAATGTACAAGTTTTGAATATTTCTAAAAATAAAAAAAACATTGGGCCCTGGCTGCTGTGGCTCAGTGGGTTGAGCGTCGGCCTGCGAGCCAAGTGTCGCTTGTTTGACTCCCAGTCAGGGCACATGACTAGGTTGCACGTCAGGTCCCCAGTTGGGGACGCAAGTGAGAGGCAACCTCACAGACAAAAAAAAAAAAAAAACAAAAAACAAAACATTGACTTTAAACTGTATAAGTTTATAAAATGACCAAACATACCTTGAACTCTAAAGGCAATAGAACTTATGCCAAAAGCACCTTGTACAAGGAAACAAAATGTCACCCTCACCAGTGCTCCAGAGCTCACAAAAATCATCGAGTAAAGTGTTCTTCCACATAATTATCTAGGTTAAAAAAAAAATCTAGTGAAAAACAAGGACTCAAGTTTTTGAGCAGCTTTCTATTTTATGCACATGAATTATTTATTTTCAAGCATTATTTACTTTTATTAAAATATATCTGACATGCAATATGGTGTGAATTTAAGGGATACAGCATGTTGATTTGACACATTTATATACTGCAATATTATTGCAGTTGTAGCAGTAGTTAGCACTTTTACCACAACACATGATTATTTCTTCTTTTTTCATGTGGTAGAAATAATTAAGATCTAGTACCTTAGCAAGTTTGCTGATTAGAATACAATATTGTTGTCTATACTCACTACACTGTACTTTATTAGATCTCTGGGACTTATTTATCTATTAGTTGTAAGTGTGTACCCATGAGAGAGAAATTTATCCCAATTTGCAACATGAGGAAACAGGGTTCCAGAACTCAAGTGATTCACCCAAAGTCACAGACTGGTGTGCTGAGGAGCGAGGATCTGACCTGGGCCCATGACCCCAATATCATTATAGTCTACTTTACCACGCCACATTGTTCCTTGAAGGACAGTAGGTAGTAAACTATTTTATATCATATGATGCTGAGATGCCATTTTTTTCTCCTATAAAATTAACCTAATAATTAAAAACATTTCACCATGAAGATCCATAACAAAAAACTTTTTTACCTGAAAGTTTATTCTTTCCCTACATATCAGTCTTTCTTTCTTTCCTTTACTTTGAGAACCTGAAGTCAAAGATGGAAAGAAAAATTATAATCATAATTCTGAAACAATTCAGAGGGCTAATTGAGAAAATATGAAAAGAACCTGTGAGTTTTTTAGAATAAAGCTCATCTTCGATAAGAACGATGCAGTATCATTCTGTAACATTTGTTTAAATGTTAACTACTGAGAAAGACATTTGCTGCTTATACTACATACAACTATATGGTACCTACATTCCAGATACTAATTCTCTCCTTCCTCATTTCATGTCCTTAGCTCATCCACATAATGCATTATATATTTTATTTTATCTTATTATGTGTCCTCTCTCCACTATAACATAAGTTTAATAAGGAAAGGGATTTTTTGTCTATCTGTTCACTACTGGGTCCCCAAAACCAAGAAGAGTCAGTCTCTGGCCCATAGTGCTCCACAGGAAGAGAGGGAGGAGATTATATCCAAGAAGAAGAAAACAATTAGTTGGCGTAACATATTTGGGTAAGTCATGTTGAAATACTATTTGAAGAATGGGCAAATACTTATTTGTAGCAAGTAGAGATAAATGCAGCTCTTGAGTGAACTGCTGGCTCCCACAGGGGAAAAGACAGCATTTTACATACAGTATAGAAGAATACTATCCAACTTGAATGAGGGATAATATTTCCATTACAGTCTTGGAGTTCTGCTAGCTATCATCTGAAGAGACAAAACAATTCTAAAAAGATCAAGATTACCATTTCAAAGCAAAGAAATGCTAGGATAAAAAATTATAGTGGTTTCTCAGTTAGTCCACATAAGAGTCAAGCATGTTTTTCAATTGGTTGTAAGGACAGGGGAAATTTTTTGCAGAAAATGCCTTTCTATATGAGAACTTAGTATATAATAAAGATAGTGATATAAATTGAAGAGAAAATAACTTATTTAAAAAAAACAGGTATAGCATCACTTTCCTACACAAGATAATACATTTTAGCAAGATTAAATAAATAAATTTTTGATTAAAATTTTTCTGAACTCAGGATAAATTAATTTTTAAATGTAAAAGCAATGAGATAAATCACAGATCAGAGATATGTATGAATAGACTTAACCAAATAAATTTTAGAATGTTTATACCAACATATAATAAAATTTAAAGGCAAATTATAACCTTATGAACAAGCACTTGCATTTTGTGATAAAGAAAAATATCTTTATATATAAAAGCTTTTATGAACCAATAAAAAGAATAATACAAAAACAGATGATAATGAAAAAAAATAAAAAATACAAATAGCTAAGCAATATATGAAAAAATATGTATCCCCATTAATGATTTTTGAAAAGTAAAAGTGCCTGTCAAACTGATATATAAGGTTATTGGCATTGTGGAAGAAGTTCCCATGTATTGCTAATGGCAGCAAAAACTGATTCAGCATTTCTGGAGTATTTAGCAGTACACGTTCATGTGAAAAAATGTTCTGAGTCTTTAGGCATTATCCTAATTTGGGGCGATATAGAAGGGAGCGAAGTGGCAAGATCCCTGCTCTTGTGAAGCTTTCATTTTAGTCAGATAAATGAAGATGATTTTAAATAGAGACCAAGGCTGAAGAAGAAATAACTAGCATAATATGATGGAAACTGATTGTCGGGAGGGAAAAAATGATACTACTTGAGACTGACAGGTCTTTGAGGAGATGATCATTCATTCATTCATTCATTCAACACCTTCCATGTGTCAGGTACTGTTCTAGGCCCTGGGGATTCTTGAAGTGAAGAGAAAAAAGTTTCAGCCCTCAGAAAGCTCACATTCAAAGGGGAAGACACAGACATGAAAAAAAAAATATGTGAGAAGTCACTAAGTGCTAAGAAAAGGGAACTGAGAAGTACACAGGCAGGAGATGATGCAATTTATGTCAGTCAAGGTAGGACTCATCAGGAAGGTGACATTGTAGTCAACACTTGAGGGAGGTGAGGGAGAAGGATGAAAAGAAGTTCTTTGGAGAGCTGGGAGCCATAGCTGCACAAGACCCTCAGGAGAGAGTGAAGATGCCTGGAGCATGGAGAGCTAGGGATAGAGAGGGGAAAGGTGTGCTTGGGTTTGGATTTTATTGCAGCTCTAAGGAGAAGACTTTGAGCAGTGTTAAGGGGGATGGTGAAGGTGGTCTAATTGTATGGGAAAAATATCCAAAGTGAACAGACCAGTTAATAGTTTTTTCTGAAGTCTAAATGAGATAGTATTTTTAAAGAAAGATGCCTCTAATAAATGTGTGTGCCTTTTAAGTCAAGGATTTAATCTCTCGCCCTGATGTAAACCTAAGAAATTAATCTCACCTTCAAAGCAATTTTCCTGGCCTCCAAATACTCCAGAATCAAGCACATGCATATGTGTGTGTACCATACACACTCACAATGACGTACACAAACTTATTTTCATTCCAGGTTTCCCCATTAACCAAATTATTTCCAACACTTTCCTCTTTACTAAGAGACAAAAAGCCTGTATTACACCTATACAAAGAAGGGGTGGCAACTTTGTTTTGTTGAACAAAAATAGGTTTGCTGGTACATGAAATAAAATGACAGCTGGCATGTTATTAACAATGTTTTTAATTCTGCCATTTTAAAAGCCTTTAATGTATTTTGCTTTATTTTAAAATTCAACACTCCCTCCATGCTCCCCTTCCCATTTTTGACCATCTTAACTCCAATTATATACACACTTCTGGCATTCTTGTGTGGTTTCGATGTTTGAAGAAGTTGGCCCCCTTTTGTCTTTTTTTTTTTTTTTTTTTTTTTACTATACTTACATACAAACACACACTCTCAATCTTTAGTATACCTGTTTTGCAAATTTTGAAAATATTAGGCTAGCCTAGAAAAAAAGGCATGCCCATTACATGAATCAAGATTTTGGTGGTATTATTACCAAGTCCAAGTCTCTCTTGATCATAAACTGCCTCTACAGAAAAGACTTCCAGCCCAACATTTAAATGCCAGTAAGGATTACCTGACATCCTTCTCTCGCTGTGGTTTTCTTCATAAATAGTCAGGACTGAATCTTGACACATAGGAGACCCAGGTTGTGACAGGTACTCAATTGTAAATTTTGCCTTACTGCTTAGTGAAACTTTGAGCACCGAAGAACATTCTAGTTTTCCTTGATAATTCAGTGGATATATTGGAGTTGAAAAAAGCCTCTGGGCTCTTCTAGCTTCACTTCAGAGGAACAGCCTGCAATTCAGAATACACAGACACCAGGGACCAACATATAAGCAAAGCAAGGAAAAATGAGGTTCTATCACAAACTCGAAAAATGTAGGTTACAAGAAGAAAATTAAAATTTTACTACAATCAGTTATAAGTTCTTGAGTAAAAAAGATCATCACATTTAATGTGTTCTATTTTCCTGAAATGAGATTGTGATAGTAGAATTTAAATTATAATGATGTAAAATGACTTTTAACTGAATTTTTAAAAATTCTTAGAAAATGCACAGTGGATTACATTCTCTACTTCCAACATGTTTTTGTTTCTTCCCTTCTTTGCGAAGGGTATGCAATGAAAGATCTGTTCCTAAATCTTTGCTAATTTCACTGAGCATGTATGCTACTGGGAGTAATGATTACATTCATGCAGTGTGTGACTGAGACCAAGAAAAGGAGAATTTTCTGAAAGCACCTGAATGTCTCTCACTTCTCCAAGTTGCTTGTAAGGTCAAGGGCACCATTTGACCTGCAGGGATACCTGTAGAGCTTTAGATGCCAGTAGCTCTCTGGCCCACTGACTTTGTAACCAACTGCTCTTTCTTTAGGTTATATCCTCGACTGTGCCTTCTTCCCTTATGTCCATTTAGTCCCTTGATAAAAATCTTCTGAGCAATTATATTTTGAAATACTCTGTATTCAAATTAACATGTTTTAATGTGTATTATTTAATTAATATATACATGATTATATATGTTATGTGTAGAAAAATTAATAATCTAACCATGGAAATGCATACATAAATACATTTTTTGAACAGTAGAGATGAAGAGTGGTAGAAGGGAAATAAAATGCTACCAGAATTCGGGATGCTACTCCACCACCTAGTACTCTGTTACTTCTCTGCAAACTGTCCTTTTCATTTATATGGCTACTGTAATGTCATTTATAGATTTACTAAACCTACTTTGACTTAATAGTTACCTAACTAATTTCCCAGTCTCTAATCTTCCCCCACCATGCCCTCCAATCTGGGAACCATGTATGAAACAAAATAACTAAGTTCTTGCTTTGTTCAAGACAACTAAAGTAGTATACCTGGCCAGGTCTTTCACAGTCTGGCCGTAATGTGTCTTTCCAACGTTTTTTTCTCTCTGCACATGAATCCTCTGTGACAAATCTGCCTGGAAAAGGAGCCAAATCATATAAATTCATGAATTTCCCACCAGTCACTGCTTTTAATAATAGGGGAACAATTAAAAAACATAGCTAAGATTTATTAATTCCCTGGTGTAAAAAACAAGTGGTGAGAATGGGTGGGTGTTAAATGTGGCACAGCCCTAACATTTTATCTCATACAATAGTCCTGGAACTAAAATAAAACAATGCTTTTTCATATGTAAAACGTTCTAAGTTCTTTGGATGCATTAAGAATTTCTGAACATATACAAGTGAGAAATATCTTCTCTCCATATGAACAATATTTATTTTCTAATAGCTTGAATGGGACAGTTCAAAGAACACATTGGATTGTCACCATCACTGTCACTTACTGACTCCTTGGCCATGCCACCCCTATTCTCAGTGCTTTACATGTATTAAATTACTTAAGCACTCATTGAAATTATTCATTTACCTCAACCCATTGAAATCATTAGGTTTTAGGATCTTGGACCTAAGTTTGCTCTTCATCTCAACCCGAATTCCAAATTTCATTTCAATCTAAATATGACTCTGACTCTTGTTTTGACTCTTAGACTCTTGTGTTGTCAGACCATATCACCCACAACTGGTCTCGAGTTACTCCTTCTCATTCCTAGATTTTTAGCAGACATTCTCTCCAATACTATCCTTCCCTTAAGTCTTGCTGACTTCAGTATCTGTATATTGTAGATGATCATTCCAGTACTGAAGTTTCTCAATTTCTCAACTCTTCCCCAACTGACCTCAAGCTTCTAATGAGATCTGCTCATTAGAAGAAACCCCATGCCTTTCATAATCTCAGTTTTAAGCACCACTGCCTCCAACCGCAAATTCTATCTTTTAAGCTCCTCCAGCACTCCTCACAACTCTTGAGACTTGCAGTTCACCTGTCCCAGTGATTTTCAACTGCTGTGCCGCAAGAATATTTAAAACATGCAATACCTGGCTAGTCAGGGGCCTGACCTCTTTTTCCTTAGACTGTCAATTTTTTTAAAATGACACTAGCCAATACAATAGCTTTCTGGTATGAATGAATCAAAATTATATCTACTCTTTTTGTCAATTGACAAAATATATATTACTTTTTGGTGTACCGCAGAATTTTAGTAATTCATTCGTGTGCCATGAGATGAAAAAGATTGAAAATCGCTGATCTATCCTATCACCTTTTCCTTGGTCCCTAACTTATCTCACATCCTTGTTTATTTTTTTCCTCTTTCAATTCCAATGATCTATTGTTTTAATCCCTTCTTCACACACATTCTCAATTCCCTGTATGTTTTCCTACCTGGGAAAATCCACTGTGACTGAATCAATTCTCTACCTGCTCTGCATCTATATAGTACTGCTCAGTGTCTACAGATGAAAACATACAATTAAGCTAACTGGTTGGTCTCCTTCTAAATTTATAATCATTCATCTCAGAGGCTTTTGTGTTGCCCAATAATCCTACTACATTTTCTTAGTCCATGCACTTTACCATTTTTTTAGAGAACTATTTCATACTTTCTCTTCTTTACTTTTAGGACCCTTGAACCCCCTGTTTCATCTGCTGGGAAAACAGAAGCAATTAGAAAAAAAATGCCAGAAGCTCCCATCCCCACATGTACCTATACATGTGTGTCAGTGACTAAATATTCTGCCTTCCATCCGGCAATTATGGATGAACTGTGCTTTGCTCCTACCTAAGACCAGCCCCTCCAGCCGAGCACTAGATCTCATTCCTTTCTTCTACTGAACTCACCACTCTAACAATTCCCCAACCCGTCTCTCTTGCACCTTTATTAGTTTTTCTCCAACTCATCTTATTGTCTCTACTGGGTTGAGTGTAGGTGGGAGTGAGTGGGGAATGGCTAGATGAAAAGGGAAAGACCCTGATAATTTGAAAATCGTAGAACTTTTCATCTTCCCACAAGTCTACTACCAATTTCTAAATCTCAAGCTGCTGTTTGCTCTTAATTAAAAATAAAAATCCTATTAGAAATAGGATTAGGAGAGACAGTAATCCTGATGCTGGTCTTGGTATTCTCATAGCCAGAGTCTTTACAGAGCAAGATACCTGAAAGTATAAGGACCTTTGTTCATGTAGGAATAAATAACTCACAGATCAAAATAATTCTATGCACTTCTCCACTATTCAAGCAGTTGTTCACAATCAAAAGATTTTTTTTTAAACCTGTGACCACTGTATCTATGAGGAGAAAAGATCTCCAGACAATCGCAATTACAACTCTCCTCTCTTTCAGCTTAAACTAGTGAATAGAATGAAAACATAGAGTTTAGAGTGTTCCAAAGAAAATAAGGGAACCCAGACATGTGATGCTTTTTGCTAAGTTCTTACTAGCTGTATTAATGGGATATCTATGAGTATCCATTACCTGGCCCTGATGCACTACTTGTTGAAGTTATGAGTGGTGGCAATTTGTTTCCTTATTAAGGGTTTGCTTTTATTATTTATCTGAAATGAAGCAAAAATTGTATCTGGAGAGGACAGGTAAAAAAAAAATAAAAACGAATGCTTGAAGGCAACAGGTAGTCTGTACCAACGCAGCTTTTGTTAAAGAGGAATGCATATGTAGGATTAAAACAGCCTCAGGAAAAGTCAGTTTTACCTTAAGTCTAAGGGAGAATGTATTCTTACAGAACTTTAAGGTGCATTTTAATGTGTTTCAAAACTAAAGTAAATAAAATATTACCTTATAGTCTTCTCTTTCATAATGCTGATAGAAATCTTAAAACCAGGCATTGTTTTCATAATTATCAGAAAAATACTTACCTTTGATTTTTGGATTGGATCCAGTCCAAGAAGACTCTCACCCTGGCAAACACACCTGGCTTCCTTGGCCGGGCACAGCCAGGTCCCCAGCTGACGATGCTATAGAGGACAAAGAGATTTTTCATTTCTACATGCTAATGGTCCACCAGGGTCTCCCTGAAATACCAAGGAAATGTGTTCTATAAATTTGCCTTAATCAGAGCTCCTGTTTTCAATTTTGGAACAGGAATCGTCGGCAGCCGTCCGTCTCGAGAGACGATGGTGTAGCTTCTTAAGTGTCCATCTGCACCGCCGAGAATGGCTGTGCAGTCCGACTCGGGAGTGACACGGCATCTGTCTCCTCCCGTGTTGAATTGACATCTTGCGATGACGCTGGAGTGTCCTCTCCAGTGGAGCTGAAGCTACAGAGCCTGGGCAGGGTGATATGGAGGGTCTGCTGTTGCCCATGCAGCAGACCCCCCCTCTCTTCGCAGCTGAAGGGTCCAAGGGAAAGACGGAGTCAATACAGCTTGGCTTCAGGTGCGCCGCAGGAGTTGCCGGTGTTGACTACAACGTCAAACCGCCTTAGGGACTCCGGCTCCGGATTTTCTGTCGGGGTTTACTCCCTTAGCCTTTCCCCAGAAGAGGTATGCCGCAAGGCAGCGGAGGTTTTTTGGAGTCAGAGTTTTCCTTCTCTGATGTACCCTGACTGGAAGATCGAACCAGCGACACTTAGCTCGCAGGCCGACGCTCAATCCACTGAGCTAAACCAGCCAGGGCTTTTGGAACAGGAATAAGCAATAATTTATTCATATGAATTTCTTTAATTTCTAAAAGAATCATTCTTTGTCAACTTGAATGCTTTAGAATACATAGACTCAAATAAATAAAATCGCTAATGAAAGAGGAGACATTACAACTGATACCACAGAAATACAAAGAATCATAAGTGACTGTAATAAATAAATTACACACCCAAAATTGGACCACCTAGAAGAAATGCAGTCAGGCAGTATATAATGATGCTTTGGTCAATGACAAACCACATATACAAATTATCCTGAAGCTGAAAAATTCCTTTCACCTAGTGATGTTATAGCTATCCTAAAAAGTAGTGCAATGCATTATTTATATGTTTGTGGTGATGTGGGTGTAAACAATCCCACTATGTTGGCAGTCATGTAAAAGTTTAGCACATACAATTACAGTAGTAGGTTACACATCTAGGTTTGTGTAAGTACAATCTATGGTGTTTGCAAAAAGAGGAAATCTCCTAATGATATATTTCTCAGAATGTATTCTTGTCATGAAGCAGAGTGCATGACCTAGAATTGTATAATCCACCAAGACCTAATCATAAGGCAATAAAAAATCAGACAGACCAATACAAATAAGCAGATTGACTCAGTAATCAGAAATGTTCCAACAGAGAAAAGCCCAGGACCAGATGGCTTCACTGGCGAATCGACTAAACATTTAAAGAATTAACTCCAATCTTTCTCAAATGCTTTAAAAAAATTGAAGAGGAGGGTATACTCTCAAGCTCATTTTATGAGGCCAGCACTACCCTGAGACCCAAGGCAGATAGAGATGCTACAAGAAAAGAAAATCACAGGCCAGTATCCCTGATGGACACAGATGTAAAAGTCCTCAACAAAATACAGACAGACCCTGACTTACGATGATTTGACTTACGGTTTTTGACTTTATGATGGTGCAAAAGAGATATGCATTTAGTAAAAACTGAATTTAAAATTTTAATCTTTTCCTGGGATAGCAATATGCAATATGATATCCTCTTTAGTGATGCTGGTCAATGGCAGTGAGATAATGTAAATGTTCTGAGCACATTTAAGGTAACCTAGGCTAAGCTATGATGTTTCATATACTAGGTGTATTACATACATTTTGGCTTAATTATATTTTCAACTTACAATGGGTTTATTAGGATGTAACTTCATCATAAGTCAAGGAGTATATGTACTAGCAAACTGAATTCAAAAGAAACACACACCATGATCAAGTGGGATTTATTCTAGTGACCCTAGGATGGTTTAACATACAAAAATCAACATTTGTGATATACCACATTAATAGAATGAAAGTTTAAAATTATATTATCATGTTGTCATGATAGAGAAAGCATTTAACATTTGTTCACAATAAAAAAAATAACTTTCAACTATTTGGGTATAGACAGAACATACCTCAACATAATAAAAACTATATATAACTACACACAGCTAAGATCATATTCAACAGTGAAAGGTTGAAACATTTTCATCTAAGATCAGGAACAAGACTATGGTACCCACTCTCACTATTGTTATTCAGTATAGTGCTGGAGGTCCTTGCCAAAGCAATCAGACAAAATTTTAGAAGAGCATCCAAATCAGAAAGGAAGAAGTAAAACTGTGTGTGCAGATGATAGGATCTTATATATAGAAAATCCTATAGACTCTACAAAAAAATTGTTGGAACTAATCAACATATACAGTAAAGATTTAGGATACTAAATGGACATATAGAAATCAGTTTGTCTCTATACACTAACAAAATGTATAAAAGAGAAAATTTTAAAATCTTATATACAAAAGCATCAAAAGACTAAAATACTTAGGAATAAATTTAACCAAGAAGGTAAAAGCTCTCTATTGAAAATGGTAAGATTTTGACAAAAGAAATTGAGGAAGACACAAATAATTGAAAAGCTATTCCATGTACATGGATCAGAAGAATTAAAATTATTAAAATGTCCATACTAATGAAAGCCATCTACGGATTCAATATAGTTTATATCAAAATATTAGTGGCATTTTTCATAGAAATAAAAACCTTCTAAAATTCATATGAAACCACAAAACATTGAATAGCTAAAATAATCCTGAGAAAGAACAAAGCTGAAAGCATCAAACTTCTTGATTTCAAAATATGTGGTCTGTCCAGAAGTTATCCAGCCATATACTATGAAAAATTAAAACATTTATTGAAGAAGATACAAGAAAAATTGTACACAGAACAATGATGCCTCAGTCCTCTTCAAAGTAGGCACTTTGGGACCTCACACAGTTCTCCCAATCACCATCAGCTGTCCCGTCATATTTTCCTAAATCTCATCGATGGTGTGAAATCTCTTCCCTTTCAAAGGTGATTTTAGTTTTGGCAAAAGTCAGAAGTCACAGGGCACCAAATCTGGGCTGCAGTGGGGCTGAGTCACCTGGGTGATTTGATGTTTCACCAAAAAATTCTTCATGAAACATGATGCCTGAGCAGGCACATTGTTATGATGAAGCTACCAATCACCAGTTGCCCATAGGATGTAGCCTTCTGACTCAACCTTTCTGTGGAGAAATGTTCGATCTTAATGCAAAATCTGATGCAGATTCATTGCTCTAGTCGCTCAGTCATTTTGAATGTGATGGACACACAGTACACATGCTCACTCAAGTGTCTACTGCCCACACTGCCTAGTACAGTGAAGTCATCATTGTTCACGCATGTGCATTCCAGTCCACTCTCCTTGGATACCAGGTTACACTGATGTTGTGCAAACCATTCTTGTTATATTAACAATGGCTGGACTTTTTCTGAACAGACCTCATATACTCAAAGTAAATGAAAACAAAATGATGTAAATGAGAACAAAATGATGGTCACCAGAGAGTGGGGGTAGGGAAATGGGAAGATGTTGGTCAAAGGGTACAAACTTCCAGTGATGAGGTTAACAAGTCCCGGGAATCTAACGCATAGCATGGTGATTGTAGTTAACAACATTGTATACATGAAAAATTGCACAGAATAAATCCTAAATTGGGAATAAGAAGATAGATTTCCTAGTCTATAATGTAGAACAAATAACACTTTTATTGGCATATATTTTTTCACATAAAATAAGATTATACTTAAGACCCCCTTCCAGTTTGGAAATTGTTGGATGCATCAAGTCAGGTAATTTCTTTTTAAAATCACTCATTCTTTTAGTACCAACACATACCCAATATAGAATTTTTTAAGCAATTACAATCATTCCTTGATAGAGAAAGAGACTGTCTAATTTACCTTTTATTGCCAGTGGCTATCACAGGGACTAGCATATGGTATTACATAAACAAGAGTATCTATTATTTATTTTTAAAAATTATTCAGTGTCTATTGTGAGCTAGACATTTCAAGCAAGAGAGAGTATAAATCAATTGGTGATAACAGTTATACAGGGAATAGAGTGAAATGTAGAGAATATGAGTAGGTATGTGTGTGTATTTACATGTGCATGTATGTATATGCAGTTTCAATAACACTTGAGTTGATACATGAAGGATTAAAAGGAGCTATATTTTTAAAAACCTAGAGGAATAATATTTATGTAGAACTGATAGAAAGTTGGGAAGTCAGAAAGAAATAAATGTGGCTGAAATTCAGTAGGCAAGAGGAGAGAAGCATGAAATCAACTGGAAAAGTCAGCAGGAATGGGACCTACATCACTCTGTGATTACAGAGATCCTTTTTAAGTCAGAGAACTGGAAATGTTTTAAAAATCTAAAATCCGATTTTTGTTGTGAGCAAGAAACCACAGGATTCTACATTGTATATCTGAAATTGCATGTCTCTGCATTCCAACACTTTTGTTTTCACCTTCCTGGATGAGAAGTTACATCAGCAGGTCCATTACCTCTGAGCATACACGGGAGGGTAAAAATCAATTAGCTGATAGACAGAGTCCATTTCATCAAAGCAAGTTTCTGAAGTCACTCCTTTGTAAAAGAAATCCAGCCACATTTACTAGTCAGCATCTAATGTCCCCGTTTTCCTTCCCTTGTATTGGCTGTGAATTTGGTCATGCTGCAGCCAAGGTGACTGCTGTTATAACAGAAATAAGAAAAAGTGGCAATGGAGACCACAATAGGCAGGTCACCTCTGACATGAACCTAATTTCCTCACTAGTTCTGATTTGCTCTATTGATAGAGATTAAGGTCTTCCCTTAATGTACATGCTGTCAAACATGACAGACAGTAGAGCCATTTGTGATTTTCTTGATTCAAAGCAGAGATAAAAACCATCCCTCAAAAGGGGAAGACTGAACACACTAATTTAGAGGGCTTTTCTTTCTTTTAAAAAATTTTTTATAATATAACTTCATGTCCTCTAACAGACCTGGCAGTGCCCTTCCCATACTCCTCAGATCTTCCAGTCCCCATCCTGGCTCTGGGCCTGCGGGCTCTCCCTACCTCCATCCCACCCACCAAGCAGGCCACAAGTGTAGGAAGTGCTTGCCCTGCAGCCTTGAACTATGACTTAAGGGAATTAGTGTATAAATATCCCAGTTCTCTCACCCCTCAGAGGGGATACATATTCTTAGTGGGTTTTGCATCCCTGCCAGAGTTTTGTTGCAGGATGAAGCTCAGTCCCTCACTGTGGTAGCTTCCCTGTACCCCTCCTCTCTTTCCTGCCAGGGAGGTGTACTTCCTAAAGAGACTGTAGCACTTGAGTGCTGGTCACAGGCTCTGCTTCTGGGGGATGCAAAGTAAGATACACAACATATAACAGAACTTGAGTAGTCCCTGATGCCGCCAAAGGGTTTAAGTGCAATAAATTTATACTCAGTGTTAAGAACGTACCTCTTCCCTTTTCTCTTCATGTTTTCAGGTGGAAGGACTTCTATTCAGATTAATACCCAGTGCCTTCCCCATAGAGGTGACATCCATTGGTTCATGTTTCTTGATTGGGGGGGAAGGGTTGCTACCAAAAAGCAGTAAAGACAAGAGATTCATTCTTTCTTCCCTCTCTATTTTAGACCAGTATGAAAGTTGTGAAGAGTACAACTCTCCTTTAGGTGGGCTGCTTAATTCCAGACTAGATACTGAAGGTGGGCTACAAAATGTCAGAAACCCTTTTTGGTTTTATATCTAAAATTGCATTCCTCAGCTGGCTTTGTGAATAGTGAAGCTGGCGTTGGCGATCCATTTGCCCATATTCTGCCTTTTTCTTAACTGATTCTGAACTTGCCAATAGCATGATTAACCCTGTGAACACATCTACGGTATCACTGAAATTAAACTAGTGCTTTGTGTGTTCATTTTCACTGCATACGAAACCCATTTTTTCAAAGGTTCTCATTTTCTTCATGCTTATTTTATGTCAATTCATGGTGGAAAATCAAGTGTGAGTGCACTGGAGATTAATAACAATTTAAAACAATTAAACTCTTAAGTGATAAACAGGATACACTAATTTAGAATCCTTATTCGCTTGTTCCTCTTTTTCCAAAGGCTTAAATATATCTGAACACATCTTCCTACCTACAGGCCAGTTTGGGGGTGCTGCCTTCTCCTATCTCCTCAGAGATCCTCTCTGCACCCACCTCCTGTTCTGGCCGTAGGCTCTTTCCACACACCTCTACCATCTCAGCAAGTCTAGATAAAGTAACTCACTCTTCCTGTCCTCCTACTGGCCTTGGGATGCGGGGATGTGGCATGATGCTGTGAAGCACAGGCTAAGAGAGTTGTCTCCTCCTGTGCAAGGAGAATCTCCAGGAGATGACAACTTTCTATCGTCCTTTGCAAAATTACAGCTGTCTCACCTGACAGCCATCTTTCCCTCCAGTCACTGCAAAGCCAGCACAGATCATCCTCTCTGTGATCCCTCCTGGGTGAGCAGAATAATAAGCATGTTCGCAGATCTCTCTCTAACACATGCACTTGTATCTGCTGTAGGCGATTTGCCAGGCGACCATCTAATTAAGAAACAGATTCAGAAAGAGAGCTTCACAAAGAAGTAAGCAAGAAGTTATGTTAAAAAAAATATTGAGGCTCAGATTTTCTCTTCTCCAACAGAGTTGCAATCACTCAGTTATTCCTGAGCTGACATAGAATATTGAATCAAAAATATATGTGTTTCATGCAAAGTATCTTCATTTCCAGATGTGACATCTTTGTAAAGGAAATAACATTGGCAGGAGCACAAGACCAGAAACGTTTTTTTCTAGCTTATTTCCAACTTAAATATTAGTGTTTCAAATATTGTTACATAAGAATTCAGAAAGAGAAATTCAACAAGATATGAATTGGTGTTATATGTGATTGATATACATATAAATATATTATGTAAATGTATATTATAAATAAGTGATAACAATATGTTTTTATGATTTCCTAATATAAACTAAAATCATATTCCTTTTTTCTTCAATTGACAGTGTGACCTAAACTCAACTCCAATTTAAAATGACACTAAAGAATTTCTTCTCATAATTGACCCTCATTCAGGCCTATTAACATGTATTTTGCATGACTTATTCTATCACTTTAGATTCATGACATGACAAAAATTAAATTTACTATTTTATAGTCTTATACCTTTTAAGACAAAATAAAAATTACCCAACATTTATATAGGACCTTTATATTTATAGGGTCTTTTGCTCCCACCTAATAACACAACAGTGGTGTGAGGTGGGCTATCACACGGACCTCACATGTGGAAAAGCCAGAGCTCTGAAAATTTGATCTCCTGGCACCTATGGGACAGCACTAGGACACCAGCCTAGGTCTGACTCTAAATTCTATGCTCTTTTTTATATATTCATCTAACACCTAAGTATTTTAATGTATTTAAACTCCTCTTTTCAGGGACCATGAATCCCACCAGTGTTACTTACCATGTCTCAATATTCAGAACTCACTCTCTCTGAGTTTGGAAGAATGGATTCCTCTTAGACAAGACTGTAATCACCACCTCTCAGTTGTCTGGTGGTCATGGAGTTGGCAAAGGTTGAAGGTCTTAGGGAATGGGCATATTTATTCAAGGGTTTTGAAGCCAGTCTGTCAATAAGTATTTGCTCTTCACTCTAACCTACTTAAACTTTTAGCCCTAGGGAAAGAGTGCTGAATTAGACAGAGATGTGCCTCCCTGAGTTTCCCACTTTAAGGGATGAGCTCTAGAAAGTGATCACATAAAATAATGTCAAGAATGTATGTGTAATGAGATGACAAAGTGGCTAGTGCAGGAAGTAAGTGATGGAACAGTCCTGCTGCAGCACCAAGGTTTGAGAAATGGAGTGACATCTGAGTGGAGTAGAATGATGTGGGGGAGGCAGCTGGGCAAGTAGCCTAAGGGCGTTCTAAGTGGATGTGCAGAGCTTCAGAGTGCAGAATACACTTGGTTTAAGAGAAAGGAAGGAGACCACAGTGCCTGAAGGGACAAAAGGAGGAAATGAAGTTGAAGGGTTAAGAGGAGGCCAGACAACACCGAGCCCAAGTCAGGCCAGGAATTCATGGATTATCAGCTGGGCCATGGCTGATTTTAAATCCTAGCTTTGTTACGTAGTAGTCTGGGGATATTAGTAAGTTATGTAACTCTGGGCCATAACCTCCTCATTTGCAAAACAGAGAGGATAAACATCTCCTCACATGGTGGTTGCAAAGATTTTTGGGAAATGCTCTTTGGCTTCAGGTAGTCCGGTAGCTGTGAACACGAATACTGTACGCCAAGATAAATCCCCTCTCCACAAAGCTCACAGGTTTCAAAAAGTGACACAGAAACAGAAGGGAAATGTAAAAGAAAATGATCTTTCACTGTGAAAAGAAGACGCAACATTGACCCATTCAGATCACTCAGTATGTTATTCCAGATTTAAGAGCTCCATAATGTAGCCCAGCAGTCAGCAGACCACAGACAGCGGGCCAGTTCCCCGCCAGCACCTCCCACCTCATCCCCGTGCCTATTTAATACAATCCAGAAACTAATAATGGTTTGTACATTTTAAAAGGTTGAAAAAATCCAAATAAGAATAATATTTCATGAGATATAAATATTCTATACGTTTAAAGTTCATGATGAAGGCCTGTTGGAACACAGCCACATCCATTTGTTACGTATAGCCTGTGGCTGTGTTGCGCTACAATGGTAGGATTTAGTGGTGTGACAGAGACCATATGGCCTGCACAGCCTAAAAAACTTATCTGGCCCTTTATATTGCAGATCTTGCCTACTTATAATTAGCCACCCTAATGGGAAAATATAAAATGGCTCATTCTCTAATTTGATCACCTATTACGACTAAATAAAACATGGTTTCTAGCTTTTGGAAAAAGAAAGGCTAAAGCAGATATTGCCTTATATCATTTCCATGACAAATTTTCAAAATTACTAACTGCAGTAACGTTTATGCAAATATAAAATGTTTACCTTCACTGATACTTCCCCATCCGGTCACAGCACAGATCTCAGAGGAAAACAGAGGCTCCATGCTGTGTGGGAGACACACTGGCTGTACCATGAAGTTGAACTCCAGAGGAGAGCTCAGCCGCACTAGGGAGATGTGGGAGTTGGAGCTCAATCTATCAGAGTCTTCGTGCACCACAAGGTTAAGTCAAGCCAAACTACCTCCTTGCCTAATGGTCCAAAATAAATTTTAAATCTCCAAATATCAGCAATGAAGATGACTTTGTACTAAATGGAAAAGGGCAATCTCTGTATATAATTTACAGGAGGCCTTGAACCTCATTCTGAGGACTGGCAGTTCTGGAGCAACCAGACTATGTAGATTTGGGTATGTGGACATGAATTTGTACTTCCTGACCAACTTCACCTAATTCTCTGATTAAAACATGGCCTCCAATTGTTTCTTTACATGTTGGTATAAATTGTAAATGTAAAGGGGCACTAGGAGATGAATATCTTGTTACATAGTTTTGCTAAAGAAAGTCCCTGGCATGTGACCGCATTTAGAGTGAAGAAAAAAGACCTTTAAAAACACTTCTCATGAGCTCCATCGATTCTTTCAGGGTTCTGTCATAGTACCCAGCAACTATAGTCCGAAAGAATGGATTGTTTTTCCTAAGAAAGAAGAACAAAAGTTTGACATAAAATGATATTTTTCACCATTTGCCTAATTCTCTCTGGCTTGACCAGCATGCACTGCTCAGTTCAGCCAGGTGCGAGCCAGTCAGTCCCCTGCCTGGCTCCTTTGTGTGATTTCCCACCGAGAAGGCACACCATGCCTCCTGGTCTGCCTGAGAAGTTCTTACTTGCGTATCTTCCCTTCTTCTTCTGGCTGTACAATGTCTTTGGAGCCCTTACCAAATAACACCAAAGGCAATTTTTAAGTTGAGAAGAAAAAAAGAAAAAGAGCTTATTTTGATCTCACAGTGATGTTAAGAATACATGGGGGGAAAAAAACTGCATTCAAAATGAGGTAGCTTCAGGTTTGTGTTTTACTGTTAAAAGTAACCAAACATATAGAAATATAACTCAAATTGCTGTCTTTTATGAAGTCACACAAATTGATAAAATGGAGGATAAAAAGAGATTATCAGTTCACAAATAGGTAAGCTTCATCTATGACATGGGAAATCACGGCAAGAAATCACAGATCATTTTAGGGGGTCGATGATTGGAAGAAGCATGGAGGGGGGCTGCTGAGTGCTGCAATACTTTGTTTCTTCATCTGGGTGCTGGTTACATGGGTGCTCACTTTGTGAAAATTCCTCTAAGATTTGCACATTTTTGATATACTTTCACAACATGTTAAAAAACTTGCATCAACATCCATTAATTGGCCACATCAACATCTCGAACTGAAAAAATAATCTGAAGAATCCTTCAATTGTCACAAATATTCTGTCACTTCAGCTTAGAGACTTCCATTTTTCAAAAGTGTTTCTTCAAGTAAAGTTATTGAAGTTATTGAAATTACTTTTCAATACGCTTTATTCAAAGGAGACGTTTCTTAATACACATAGGCATCTTCTTTCAAGTCACAACCATGCCTGTTTCAATTCTTTGCATGGTGAGTCTGACTTATTCATGTTTTTATATGACTATTGAGGGAGCTAGCACAGGCCAAGTGCTTGGCAAGTACCTTGCAGATGGTAATGATTCCATAAGGGTAGCCATTATCATTGTTATTACCTGCCATGCACTCTAATGAAAGGACTGAGTGGAGGGATGCCACAGATACCTACAGCAAGGAAGATGAAACTAATGACCCATTTAACTGAAATAATTAAGAGCATCCTCCTCCAAAGGCTTGCCATAAACAATGACTGTAATTCCCAACCACCAGATAAGCTTTGTAAACATACAGATTCCTGAAACCTATCTCTGGAAAATCTGCGTTTAAAGGCTTGCCCAGGTGACTCTGTTAAACAATTATATATATTTACATTGGAATTTATAATATATGGAACTTATATTCCAGCAGGAAAATTTTGTTTGTAGCAGAGCACACAAGATTCTTCATTATGTGTCTTTATTTTATCTCTTTCTCACTGTATAAAATGATTTACAACACTCAAACATGCCAAATTCACTCAGACATGCAAATACTGTTCTCTTATCTGGAATACTGCTAGGACTCAGCTCAAGTGTCATCTTCTCCATGAAGCCTTCTCTGGCCCCCCACCCCTAGGAGGCAGATATTTTTGCCTCTTACAGTGGCCTGTACAGCTTTCTACTATAGCCACCAACTAGAACATATTCAATACATGCATACAGAGGAATGACAGATCATAATATTTAACCAGATATTTTAGGTTATAAAGAAGTTAAAAGTTGCCAGTGAGTGCTAAAAAACAAAAAACCTGTTTTCCCCTTTGCCTAAAAATGAATAATCATATTAAATACAGAGTAAAGGAAGATAAGTTAAATATTAAGTTTGCATAGGAATAGAGGAGGACAAAGGACTGAGGTTTGCACCCCTTTCTTCCACCATAAAGTTTATTTCTTCTATTTATGAATTTATGTGCAAACTCAGACAGGATGCTAGAAGTTTCATGGTCCTAAATAATCTTGTATAAAACTCATTCTCCTCCACTGTGGAGTTACACCAATGTAAGAAGGGGCTTTCCAAAACAGACATCTTGTTAAAGAAGAAAAGAGATTAAACAAAGAGTAACCACATGGCCATGAAACTCATCACCAGGAATAGCTTTTGCAGAAGATACAGGATTGGTTTTAGGAGGTGATGTTGATCCAATTTTGTTTAAGGTATCTGTAAAAAAATATCTAATAAAAAATAGAGTAGCCTATACTAACTAACTAACTCTACTTGCTCACCCCAGTCAAACATAAAAACACTCTAATGCTGAGCTCACTAACACTGCCTTTTAAATGCTAAATGCCAGATCCCATAGATACAATTTGTTATGTGTCTCTTAATACCCCTATTGTCTCTGACTCCTTAAAGCACTTCTTCCTTCCTTGGCTCCATAAAATTACTCTCTTGGTTTTCTTGATATATCTAAGGCTTTTTCTCAGTATCAGTTTGTTGTTGTTTTCTTAGGGTTCTATTCTTCAGCCTGAAAGGTATTCCACAAGGTACTGTTTATAGCCCCATTTTTATTGAATTACATATATATGACTTCCAAATTTGTCTCCTCAATCTAAATCTCATTCCTGAATTCTAGGACCTAGGACTGCTAGATACCACCATCTGGATCGACTAGAAGCTCATAAAATATCCACATGTCTCAAATGGAACCAACTGATTTTAACAGTCGAGATGATCTTATTTTTCTCTGTATCATTCTGAGGCTTCACCATCCAGCTAGCCATTCAAACTAGAACCCTAACCATCATTCTGGAATTTTTCTCCTTCTTACAACCCCTTCCCTAGAACACATCTAATCAAGCACTATATCTAGAATAAATTATTACAATGACTTCCTCACTACTCCCCTTGCACATAAGTTCATCCCTAATTTCCCTCTTCCACATTACTACCAAGGTTTGAGTTCTGGCCCCAGAATTCTCTACTACCTATGCATCTTTGGGAAAGTTACTTCTTGAAGCCTCTGTTCTCTCATCTGTGAGAAGGGGAGCGGTGCACAAACCTCTCAGATTTTTAAGGAGGAATTAATGGGATATTGCAGGTGAAATGCTTTGTCTGGTACACAGCAAGTCGTCGTCGTCGTCGTTGGCAGCCGTCCGTCTCGAGAGACGATGGTGTAGCTTCTTAAGAGTCTATCTGCACCGCCGAGAATGGCTGTGCAGTCCGACTCGGGAGTGACACGGTATCTGTCTCCTCCCGTGTTGAATCGACATCTTGCGATGACGCTGGAGTGTCCTCTCCAGTGAAGCTGAAGCTACAGAGCCTGGGCAGGGTGATATGGAGGGTCTGCTGTTGCCCATGCAGCAGACCCCCCCTCTCTTCGCAGCTGAAGGGTCCAAGGGAAAGACGGAGTCAATACAGCTTGGCTTCAGGTGCGCCGCAGAAGTTGCCGGTGTTGACTGCAACGTCAAACCGCCTTAGGGACTCTGGCTCCGGATTTTCTGTCGGGGTTTACTCCCTTAGCCTTTCCCCTGAAGAGGTATGCCGCAAGGCAGCGCAGGTTTTTTGGAGTCAGAGTTTTCCTTCTCTGATGTGCCCTGACTGGAAGATCGAACCAGCGACACTTAGCTCGCAGGCCGACGCTCAATCCACTGAGCCAAACCAGCCAGGGCTGGAACAATATATAGAAACACTGTTTATTACTATGTGTCAGTATACAGTTCCGGGGGGCCAGGCTCTCTAGGAAGATTGACGGTGTTAATTCTTCAGAAGCCACATACCGCTAAGATTTGATGGGAACTCTCTCCCTTGCACCTGACTGTAACAGTGATTTGCAACTATTTAGCTCCACTGAATATATCACTTACTGTGCTACTGCTTTAAGAATCCCTTGTATTTTTTTTCCTCCGTCGTTTTCTTCAGGAGTCGCAGCGAGCTCGTCGCGCACCGGCCCAGCCTCGCCGTCGCCATGGCCCTCAGCGATGCGGATGTGCAGAAGCAGATTAAGCATATGATGGCTTTTATTGAACAAGAAGCTAATGAAAAAGCAGAAGAAATAGATGCAAAAGCAGAAGAAGAGTTCAACATTGAGAAAGGCCGCCTGGTGCAGACCCAGCGACTGAAGATCATGGAGTACTACGAGAAGAAGGAGAAGCAGATAGAGCAGCAGAAGAGAATTCAGATGTCCAATTTACTGAATCAGGCAAGACTCAAAGTCCTCAGAGCGAGAGATGACCTCGTTACGGACCTACTAAATGAAGCAAAACAGAGACTCGGCAAGGTGGTAAAAGATCCAACCAGGTACCAGGTGCTGCTGGATGGACTGGTCCTCCAGGGGATGTACCAGTTGCTGGAGCCCCGGATGATTATTCGTTGCCGGAAACAGGATTTCCCGCTGGTGAAGGCTGCTGTGCAGAAAGCGATCCCCATGTACAAAATCGCCGCCAAGAAAGACGCCGACGTCCACATTGACCAGGAGGCCTTCCTGCCCGAGGAGACCGCTGGTGGAATTGAGATCTATAACGGGGACCGTAAGATAAAGGTTTCCAACACCCTGGAGAGCCGACTGGACCTCATTGCTCAGCAGATGATGCCGGAAGTGCGCGGAGCCTTGTTTGGTGCAAATGCCAACAGGAAGTTTCTAGACTAGGCCTGGGAGGCCGACGTGTCTGGTGTCGGAGAAACGAGATCATAGCTTCCTCCGCTGTCCTGCTGTCCTGTGTTTCCAGTGTAAGCCCTCTACTTGCCCTCGCCTGGCCGTCGGCAGCGGGAGCTGGGCTCGGCTCCTGTGCTCGGAACCCACCCCGGGCTTCTCTAGGAGGACCGCCCCTCGCCGTGGGTCCTGAAGGTGAAGGGACGCGGTGGTTCGCGGGCCTCTGTCCCCTGCTCTCCTCTGCTTGTCACCTAGTGTAGTGTCGTGCGTGGCGCCTCCGCTCTTCAGGCCTGACTTGTGGGCGGAGCTGGCGTCCTGTCACCTGCGGGCCCAGAAGGGCTCCTGATACGCACGTGTGATGTGAAACCCAAGCCGTGAGGCTCTATTTATTAAACAAGACGTGTACGTGAAAAAAAAAAAAAAAATCCCTTGTAATTCATTATGTGCACGTTTTCCTTCAGGGGCAAACACGGTCCTCTCTCTGTCACGTATGCATAAGGAAATCTCAAAACCCAGAGGCCATCTGGTGGGAGACTGATTTCTTGTTTTCCTGGGTAGAATACTGGATGTGGTGGTGGGCCTGGTTGTACCTGATAAAAGTCAGCTGCCTTGACATCAGAGGGCTCATCGTGAGGTGCTTGTCTCCTCCCACAGGCACAGGCACCAGTGGGTCGAGCGCGGCCACCGTGACACAGCACAGGAGGGTTCCTTCCAGCCTCTGGTTTTCTCCCTAGGGCGCACTCGGAGGGCGAGCGTTGGCCGCAGCTCCGTCCTCCCGCTTCAGCTGCCGTTGGGGACCACGAGGCAGCCTTGGCCCACGTGATCCGGGCCCGCTGGCGCGCGCCTAGAAAACGCCTCAAAAGCCCGGAGGCGCTGGTCCCCGGCGGAGAAGGCGCGGCAGGGCATTACAGCCAAAGGTCACCAGGGCAGGTGGAGGCGCGGCGCGCGTGCGCTCAGCAAGTAATTACTTACACAGCAAGTAATCATGAAACATTAGCTAGCTATCCTGTCACTCTGGTATTTAAAATTTAATGCCCCATGTCCGTCACAGTCTAACTCTCGCCTTTTCTATTATCCCCTCCAAAGTCAAACAACGTTGAATTATCTGTAGTTTTTCTGTACATAATTCATTCTCTTTTATATTGGGGTCTTTGCAGATGATATTCCTCTTTCTAGGTAAAGACTACTTTATCTCTAAAATGCCTAAAAACCCATTTAGCTGCAAAAGTTTTAGGGAAGTTTAATTTATAGTTATAAATTAAAAAACAAACAGAAGTAAAGTATCATCTGATTAATTATTTTTAAGCAACTGTGGTTTTCTTCAACTTTGGTTTGTAGAAACAACTTTTATTATTTTATGTGGGATTTAAACACTAGTTTTCAGATAACAACATATTATAATTTTATCTCACAGGAAAAATCTATAGATAGGCTAAAGACATCTGATTTACTTTTTAGTATACATAAAAACCTCAATTGATTGTTAATTTGTAGACAATGAGAAGAGGCAAGTAAAAAAAAAAACAAAAAACAAACCGGGCTTTGTATTCCTCCTTCCAAAGAGAACTTGGTTGCACTGTATGTGAATAGATAATATCTGGAATCTGCTTCAGTCAAACCTTCCTCCAGACAGATCCCATTCTGCTGGATCAGGGAGGGAACTGTGTTTCCACTCACCTGCCTAAATATCAAATAAACTGTCTGAACCTACCAATATTCCTGGTGTCTGACCCACACTAGCACCTAGCTAAGGTGTTAAGGAAGTGGATATGTGGCTGGAAGGAATACTTTTTTATACTTGGAAAATTGGTAGGTCAAAACTAAAAGCATATTTGATGTTTTGGTCCAAATAATTAACTTTTAACTCAAGTAGAAATTACAGTTTTCGATTACCTTTTTTGTTTCTTTTTGTGGGCATAAAAACAAAAATATCAGTGAGAGAAGGCATTAATACTGAAAAGAAGGAAATATTCTGAAAAATTCTTCAAATATTGCATGTTTCTATTCAAAACTTTACTGGTGAACCCATTGCTGGCTCCTTGGTTGTAAAGCTAAAGTTTTATGGCATCATAAGTTTTCAGTATAAGAAACTCATATTCCCACTTGACCTTCTGGGTACCCAGTGAAGCCAGCCAGTGTCACAGCTACTCTGGTTAGTCTCATGCTTTTCAGATTAAGTTTAAAAGACAAAATGTTACCCACCTAACTCATGCCTCTTCAGGATCACTATAAATCACAACAGCATCACATGTACAGTTTTGGTTAAATTCAGTGATAAAGTCCGCAAATGCCAACTGTACATACTATAAACATAACCAGAGAAGTGGTCAAGGGAGAGAGGAGATCAACTTTAAGAGCTTTCCTCTGTACATTAAATGGCTCTCGGTAACCACCTTCTGTTCCATTAATAGGAGTGTAAATAATTGTAGCTTCTTCGGAGCTCAGGTTGGCAATGATTGCAAGGTTTAAATGTGCAAACCCTTTGACCCAGTAACTCTACTTCTGGGAATTATATTTATCCGCATGTGCCCAAACAGAGTGATGCAGGAATGTACCAGCATTACTGGTATGAGCAAAGACTAGAAACTCACTAAATGTCAGTTAACAGGAAACTGGTTTAAGAAATTATGGAATATTGCACAATATAATTTTACATGGCCCTGGCTGGTTTGGCTCAGTGGATTGAGCGTCGGCCTGCGAGCTAAGTGTCGCTGGTTCGATCTTCCAGTCAGGGCACATCAGAGAAGGAAAACTCTGACTCCAAAAAACCTCCGCTGCCTTGCGGCATACCTCTTCAGGGGAAAGGCTAAGGGAGTAAACCCCGACAGAAAATCCGGAGCCGGAGTCCCTAAGGCGGTTTGACGTTGTAGTCAACACCGGCAACTCCTGCGGCGCACCTGAAGCCAAGCTGTATTGACTCCGTCTTTCCCTTGGACCCTTCAGCTGCGAAGAGAGGGGGGGTCTGCTGCATGGGCAACAGCAGACCCTCCATATCACCCTGCCCAGGCTCTGTAGCTTCAGCTTCACTGGAGAGGACACTCCAGCGTCATCGTAAGATGTCGATTCAACACGGGAGGAGACAGATACCTTGTCACTCCCGAGTCGGACTGCACAGCCATTCTCGGCGGTGCAGATAGACTCTTAAGAAGCTACACCATCGTCTCTCCAGACGGACGGCTGCCGACGACGACGAATTTTACATGGTTGTGGACTGATCTATAAAGATCTCTGAGATATTTTTGAGTCGAAAAGGCATCACCAAGTAATATATACAGACATATATTTGTAAATGCTCAGACTATCTTTCTAGGGGTGCTCTAGAAACTTTTGAGTGTTTGCTACCAGGAGGTAGGATGGGAGTTGAATGAGAAGGAAGCATACTTTGCATTGTGTTATTTTTTAAGTTGTTGAAACTTTTAAAACCACATACATAAATCCTCTTTTTGGGCTTTGAAAAATAAAAGGCAAATAGAAGCTCCTAGTCATGATGGCAATTGAACAGTCCAGATGAAGCAAGTCTGCCTAACTAACATAGTTATGTTCTCAATGAAGTACAAAGCTTCGTTCATTGCTTAGCCTTATAATGTGTTTCTCAGGAGCATGAATGAACCAATGACACCTCAAATTCTTGGGATATGAGTCTGGGTAACTGGCAGAGTGAATCGTCCCTTCTTCCACTAATAGAGCCACACTCCCATACCCCGAACCTATGGAGATACAGAGGAAATCCCAAGTGGATAGCCAAAGGCATTCTTTCTTCCTTACCTCCACAATAAAAAAATAGCATGGAATTAAATATCTAAGTTGAAGAATCCTAAGATTCATCTCTCTATTCTAAGTCTAATTGGAAATTCATAATACTCACCCAGGAGTTAAATTATGAATTATAAGTTGTGGACTGATCATGCATCATGTGTCAGCCTAAGTCACAGTCCCTGTGGTTACAAGGCATCTCTCAAACTCCCAGAAAGGTAAACTGTAACCTTTTCCCAGTATCTTTAGAATCATGTCTATGTATTTTGAAAGTAGTCTTTCATAATTTAACACATAATCCTTTACATCTTTATTTTCCTACATTAATTAAAACTTATTATTATTCAAGATAAGAAACCTCAGTGGGCCATAAATCTTCAGTGTCTTCCATGTCTCATGCTCATCTTAGTGCAGAACAATCTTATCTGGAATCTAACATATCAGAATGAACTTCTTTCTAAAACTCAGTACTCTTTATCAGCACATTTAGACTGGTTAACACCCCACTGCCCTCTAAGCAATAAATGTTCAAAACTGCAGGAATTTATCAACTCTTTTATGCCCAGTTTCCAAAAACCAAACACAGTATTTCTTTTTACCAAATATCTCCTCCTTAACTAGAAATTCCCTGCTTTACTCTTTTTCTACTTGTGTCCATCATCCTGAACACAGATGTAAAAAATAGGCTGCTAAAAATATTATTAAAATCACTTTCTAAGCACTTTAATTTAAAAAGCAATAAGTTACCTAAAATTTAATAAATCTCACTCTTTAAAGCGCTTCAATCGAATAAACACTCCATGTCTATCATTTTTCCTGATATTCATTATATTCCTCTGAAGCATGCAGGAGAGAAATTATTCCTTCTCCAAGTGGGAAAACTGGCATTGGTATTAAGGGACTTACCACATATCGTATAACAGAAAATATAGTTCAGGCATTATTATTTCAAAGGCCAGTACTTTTGTCTGTTTTTATCAAACTATCTTCTGCCTCAAAATTGCTAACTCAGAGATGGAAAACAGATTTCAAATCATTTGCCAATCTTGACTTATTGTTAGTGATTGCTATATTAAAAAGGATTCTGAATCAAGCTAAGTGAGAGATGGGTACCAAAATTAATCATTGATTTATTCATTCAAGTATCTACTGAGTGTTTCTTAGTTTCAAGTCACTCTTCTAGCTTCTAAGAAATGCAATGTCTTGCATAGGAATGGGAAAATAGGAGACCACCTGAGTGTCATGTATCTGTCTTTTCTGAAT
Source organism: Furipterus horrens (assembly GCF_987537825.1). Taxonomy (NCBI): domain Eukaryota; kingdom Metazoa; phylum Chordata; class Mammalia; order Chiroptera; family Furipteridae; genus Furipterus; species Furipterus horrens. The sequence continues at coordinate 38,530,244 of NW_028327174.1, forward strand.
CGAGCTATCACATACCAGAATAAAAATACTAGGCTTGGGGACACTGTATAACTCCCCACTCCTTTCCTGAATATCTCTTTTTCCCTTACCATTAGCTAAATGACTCCATTGGGAATTTATAAAACCCTTCTACCATTCAGCATTGCTTAGCATGCTGGAAAAGTCACTAAGCATGCAAATTGGCCCCATATCTTATTCCATTTCTAAAAACTTTCTTTTTGCATTTGAACATTTTAAAATCAGAAGGACCTTACAATTCCGTTAGACACAGATTGACAGAGTTTTTCCAGAAAGGACTTGGATTCACAGGGGAACAATTTTTAACATAATTCCTGTTGAGTTTGATTTTTCAGCTGTTTTAGATTTAAATAGGCATGCTGATTTCAAAAACTGCAGTTAGTTTTCTTCTATCACATCAAGCTTTCTCTGTACAGCTTATGTTAATGCGACCACTCTAAACTGGATCGAGCCTGGATTGAGGGAAGCATTAGTGCTCTCCTATTGGCAGAGAGCAAACCTCCCTCGAGTGGGGAGGGCTGGGGGGGGCGACCTTGGAGACCAGCGACAGGTTCATACTTGTCTAGGCTATTCAGTTACACATGAGACAGTGTGGTGAGAGGTTGTGTGCCACTCTATATAGTGAATTGTATTCCGAAGTGTAGTCCAAGTTCATGTCTCTATACAAGGAGTTAGGAGAATTTATTTTTTTATTCACATACATACTTATTTCCTTTCCTTCAGATCATGTCTGCCTCTGCTGTTTCTCATCATAAGTGCCTAAACAACCCTGATTTGTTTTGTTATATCTATGGCAGTTTCACCATTCCCAGGCAAAGGACAAACATCAGAGCATTTGTCAGGCAAGCCTATTTTGCATATTTTAAAGTAAAACTTGGTGATCAAGATAAGTCTTGGGCCCCTCACAAAGTGTGCAAGCAGTGTGTTGGGAGTTTACAGATATGGAAGAAGGGAACACGTGATAAACTGCCATTTGGTATACCTATGGTTTGGCGAGAGCCCAGAGATCATTCAAGTGACTATTACTTTTATAGAGTGAAAACGTCAGGATATAACAAGAAAAATAAATGTAAAATAGAGTATCCTAGTCTACCATCAGCTACACGCCCAGTGCCTCATTCAGCTGAAATACCAGTGCCAGTTTTCATTGATCTACCCTCTTTCAAAAAACAGGAGCATGGTGAAGAACTAAGTGACAGCAATGATGAAGATTTTGAAACCGAAGATGACTCAGTTCATAAGTGATTTGATCAGCATGAGTTGAATAATTTGGCATGAAATTTGAGACTATCCAAAAAGGCTTCAGAACTCCTAGCATCAAGACTTAATGGGAAAAAGGAGCAAAGGTATCCTACTTTCAATCAAGAGAAAGGGCATTTCTGCAGTACTTTCAAAGTGACAGTGGCTTTGTGTATTGCCATAACATACATGGTTTAAAGGAGAAATTGGGAATTCTAATCTATAACGCAACTGAATGGCAACTGTTCATCAACAGCTCAAAGCGGAGCTTGAAGTGTGTCCTCCTCCACAATGGCAATTTATTTGGTGCAGTCCCAATCAGCCATTTAGTCTGTTTTTGTGAAGAATGTGAAGACATAAAGAGAGTCATTGATCTTTTACAATATCACAAGCAAAACTGGATAATCTGTGTTGACCTCAAAATGGTCTGCTTCCTTCTTGGTCAGCAACACAGATACACCAAGTATCCCTGTTTTCTGTGTACGTGGGATAGCAGAGCTCGTGAGAAGCATCAGGTGGAGTCAAATTGACCTCCAAGGTCTGACCTCAAACCTGGTGATCCAAACATTCTACATGAGCCACTTGTTGACAGAAAGAACATTATATTCCCACCTCTGCACATAAAACTGGGTCTCATGAAGCAATTTGTTAAAGCTTTGCCAAATGAAGGAGACTTTTTCAAGAATCTCATTTTGGCATTTCCTAACTTGTCATTTGAAAAGATAAAATACCTTAATATGTATGTTTGGTAGCAGAACGTTACTACTTATACACAATTTGACTTATAGCAACAATATATAGCCTGTATAGGAATAAAATAAATAACTCTAAATAAACAGTCTATTCAGGTAATTTTTTCTTTATTGTCCTTTGTGTGTACATTTTGTATGTTTTTTTGGGATAAAGGAAGGGTATCCTGTACCTTAAAAAGTTGACGTGATAGAGAAAAACTGGGGCATTTTTTGATTCAGATGCTAAAAGTTAGTCAAAAACAAGTGTCAGATCTACCTGAATGAAAATTGTGTTCTCCAGTGTCAGCTTTGGCCAGCCACTGGAGGTACTCTCAACTGAATACTACTTCATTTTTCTGCTTGACGTAGGTTGGACTACATTAGTGTAGAGAATTTTAGACTCTAGCCCTACATGAGTATTATCCTGTGATTCAAATTCTCAGTGCCAAGGTTGAGGGAGGTATGTAACTTTCCATGTGGGTGGGTTTATGCCTCAATTAGCCTAACAGTGAACCCTTGGTGTCCCAGCTTTCTACAGAGATCTCTCAGTCTTCCATGTTTTGTTTTCATTATTGGTGGTACATGAAATAATGATGAATTTCACAACCAGTTTGTTTGAAACTTGTTGAAATGTAACACATTCATTCTAATATTGAGTTGTGATATGGTTGAAAGTCTTATTCTCTCTATGTCACTTCTTACTTTAGTCCTTAAAAGCTATGTAATGCCTTTCTATCTATGATTCTCAACCTCATCTCCTAAACTTGAAACAATTAAAACCTTATAATTACGAAGGTGGCATTTAATGTAAATTCCTTCAACTTTCCTATAAATTACATCAATTTTTTTGTTGTTGCTTTCTCAGAAAAGGAATTGTTTTTCTTTCCAAAGCTAAACCTTTATCTGTTTTGTTCTGATTAAACTTACTTCACATATATATGTATTTCTCTGGACTTATCTCTCTTACCATCTCTTCTGCCCATAAGAGCAGTTAAACCTGCACTTCCAAAAAACAAAAACAAAAGTCTGTTTCTCTTGGCCTAATGGCCCTATTACCCTATTACCCAAACGCCACTGTCTTTTTCTTCAGTGCTTAATGTCTTTCTCATCCCAAACAAGGGCAGCTCTATTCTTCCATAGGCTGGAAAAAAAAAAAAAAAGAAAGAAAAAGAAAAAGAAAAAGGAAAAGAAAAAGAAAAAGGCAGCCCCTCAAGTTAGTCATAATATTCTCTCTCTCAAAACCCAGATTTTTGACTAATTAGCAAATCCTGTGGTTCTGCTACTTCTCACCACCTCTACTGTTACAAACCAGTCACTGCTATATTACTCACACCTAAACTAGTGCCAGACACATCTTATGGCCCCAATAATTTTTTTTGCCTATTTGGTGAAGAAAAGATACCAAGTCTTAAACAATCACTTAATCCATTATAAATATAGTTTCTGATCTGACCGTTTCTACCAAATCATCTCCCAAATTTTGAATGGTCATATCCAATGGCATTTAGTCTGAGCTCATTTAAACTTCTGCAATATCTGACATTACTACAAACCCCCTTTGTCTTGAAAGTCTTTCTTGTAGCAATACCTTCAGTTCTCCACTAAGTTGAACAACAGGTTCTCTGTGCTTGAGGGTAAATTGGCATTAATCTACATGTCTCGTACCTAATATATAAATGCTTTTTTTCTAATCTTACTGATTGCCATCCATGCTCTGCTCAAATAACCAGTTATGAAGAAGATTAATTATCTCCTGAGGAAGTTCATTAAGTCCCAGAAATCTCTCTAATTAGAAACTACTTTATAGTGAACTGAAATCTGCCTCCTCCTAACATCTACTGTCTGCTCCTTATTCTCAGCCCTGTTGTTAATCAGAACAAGCTCAATTCTGCTCAGTTTTGCTTCTCTAGTAGCCTTTCATATAAATCAAGACAGTTTTTTCCTTCTCTCAAGTCTCCCTTGCATCAAAAATATTCCTAGTTCCTTCCACTGTATCTTCCAAGACACTGTTTAAAATTTCTTTTCGTCTAAGTTATTGTCCTTCAAATACTTTCTGGCTTATCAATGTCCCTCTCTAAAAATGATACCTATAGGCCTCCTCCCTATTTCCTCTGCCCAGAACTCTGGTAAAACAGTACTCTCTATTTTGTTCTGAATTTTATTCTTCTAAAAGAATAAGAAAGATGACAAAGGCTTTACTGTTAGTATGTTATGACTAGATTTACTCACAGAAAGCCAGCTTAGAGTGTAAGCATTTTAAGTATGGATTGCAATAAGCCACTTCATTTCCATCCTGTACTTGTGAAAATATTTACATTCATTTTACATTAATTTTGTAAATTATAATCTCACCATCATTTTAGCTTTCCATATGGAATGAAGTGTAAATTTATTCACATGCAATTCAAGGTCCTGTATGCTTAAGACCTTACCATTCTTTTTGTCTGAACTGTCCACTGCTATCCCAGTTCCTATTTACATTAACATTGCTTTCCAACATCATTGAGATACACATTGTTCAAAAAACCCCACAGTTCTCACCTTCCTGACATCGTTTACACACAATTCTCTCTGCTGTGGAAATCTCTTAGATATTGGAGCTACAAAAGACTTCATGACCTATAAAGTCACAACTATCTTTTAATGCCTAGTTTCACTAACATTCCCTTCACTAAAGCATTCCTATCCCCACCGCTCCCAACCACAGTACACTGACCACACACACCCCTGCAATGAAAACTGAAAATTAGTCTCTCCATGTGCCACAATATCAACACACCTGGGTAGTGCAGATTATAATGCTTATTTCATCTTGTTTTATAGTATAGTTATTTTTGTCCAGCTCTCTCCTCCTACCAGGTTACAAATCCATAGAATTATCATCTGTCTTTGAATATATTTCAATGATAAATATAATTTTTAAAAATGAATGTAGAACACTTAAGAATAGGAGATACTTGCAAAATGAATTTCTAAACTTTAAATATATCTTTACTCATATAGAAGACAGGGTACGTAGAAAAATTTTCAAAGACATCAAAGCTTATAGATCATGAACTACTTTCCATCTTCCAGGCAACATTTAACAAAACATTATCATTATTACAGAAATAAGTGAAACAGATGAACCACTAAATTCCCATAACAATCTCACTACCGGGTGCTGTTAATGTTAGTCATCTGAACACACCAATTCAGGTAAGCTCCAGTCTTAATGCCACTTGCGTTGATAATTTGTACTGAATATCAGAAATACTGATTAGCAAATATTTGCCAACCAGAAAATTTCAGATGAAACATACAGACTTTTATATTAATCGGATAAAGGTATTGAGATCCTAGATTAAATTGCCAAAACATAGATTCTTAAATGACCTTGTTTATGGGGAAAAACCTAGGAATCATTCCTACCTGGGATACATACCAATTATGAGAATAGTTGCCCTCTTTCAGATGGGGATAGCAGATCTCCCCCTTCTGTATAAATAACACTGTTCCCTGAGGTCTACAATCTTCCAAAACATTGGAAAATAATTGATTATTTACTTCAGTCATGGACAATATTTCAAGACATATTATACAGAGTCAGCTCAAAGCTGTAGAATTCATATTTATGAGAATAAATATGTTTTTAGGTGTTATTATTGTGACATTGTATTTGTAACTGCATTAGAAAAATTTCTAAATGATACATTCTTTTTTTTAATGATAGTTTTATTAATCATCTCATGTACTTCTACAATACTTTTCTTCCTATATTGCTTTTATTATGGTATAATTTTAACATATAACATTACATTAGTTTCAGGTGTACACAATAATAACTCAATATTACATATTGCAAAAATGATCACAATGAGTTTAGTAAATATCCATCATCACATATAGCTATAAATTTTTTCCTTGTAATGAAAGTTTGAAGCTAGAAGAAACAGGCAATGAGGGGACTAGTTTACCAAGATACCTTAAGGAAGTATTATTTAAATAAAGTACTTGTCACATTCCAACACTCATTTGACTGTGGATTCATGGTTATCACCTGATTTCATTGCCATTTTAAAACGTTGTTATCATTAACCTTTGTTCAGGGTTTCTTAACCTTTTTAACCTTCACTTCCAGGTGATAACAATTGATAGAATCACCACAGGAGAAAATTTCCACTTGCAGTAATGGCAATGAGTGAGACACTTAACTATGAAGACCAAATGAAAGTGAGTTGAGAGCCTGCTCTAGCCTGAGGCAGAGCTAGGCTTCAGTTGGCCCAACAGCAGCAGTGCTTTTCAAACCATCTGCCAGGTGACTGATCTTGGACTATAATGAAGGAGGGATGGAGAGAACAATATGCTACTCTGGGTCCTGGCTCTAAAAATCTTTTCATCTATCAAACTACTTGTTCTGGAAACTGTATTTTCTCATGCTTCTTTATTCTACAGAGGCTGTCCCTTGTGTCATTTTCTTGTGAAGTTGCTGCCTTTTTGCATGAAAAACCTTCTGGTGGCTCAGGACTAGGCCTCTAAGACCCCTCCTCCGTGATCTGACGATGCTCTGGGTTTACCTGCACTTTACCTTTCATTGCACCTATCCATTTACTTGTCTCCCCAAATAGCTGGAAAGTTCCTGTAGGACAGGTTTAGCATCTCCACACCCATATTTATTTTTCTAATCTAGATTGTAGTGCTACAGAACAAAAATAACTCTGCAAAGCCTCCCTTATTTTTTCCACTGTTGCCAAGTAAAGTGAACAAGGCAGAATGGAAGAAGTGGGAGACAAGTGATTTATTTTAGTGCTCTTAAGTAATTTAGAGAAAAAAAGTCAACTGGATAAATAAAGAATACTCTGAATCTTTTCTTGTATTTTAAAATCTCATAAAAATAAAAGAAACATATTTCATGAAAATCTGCATGAACATAAACTTGAAGATCCAGCTGATGATCAAGGAAAATTGACAGAGACCAGTGTTCATGAACTCAGAGATAGAAGTTTATATACATTGGATTATGAATTGAAAACAAGCCATATTTTTGCTTTGTTTTAAAGCTTAGTCCTAATTATATCTGCAATATATCAAAGTACTCTTGGAAATAATTAAGTACAATAATTTTTGAGTTACAATGAAACAGGAAAGGAAAAAATTCACAGAAATTATACCCACCTGTGATCATGTTCTGAGTGACAAAATCCATCAACTCTAACACCTTGGAGAAAATGCCAAGTGATGTCTTTACATAGTTATTTCTTAAAGGAGCCCAACTTCTTGCACAACTGCTCCCCAGGAAGTTATCCCAGCAAGAACCCAGGATCCATTGTCTCTTCTACAAACAAGTGGGCTTCCAGAGCCCCTCTTTTATAGTAAAGAAAGAGAAAATTTGAAAATATTCATGAGTTAAGAATATTTCATCAGGCGCACAAATATCAGTACTAATCTCAGAGAAGTAGAGGTATATAAGCCCAATGGTCATCATCTATCAATATTTTTTGTCTATCAATATTTTTTGTCCATCTTTTTGTTTCTTTATCATTACTTTCAAGGTATATAGTTTTGCCCAGATGTAACATACTTCCACCCATTGCGTACAATCTTGTAAACATAACACTTAAAATCTCTTCCCCTCCTTTTCTGGCAACAATCACACACATCCCAAAATCAATGGAAGGAAGAGAGCGAGTTTACAGATACATGCTTTTACAATACTTTGTCACCTGAAATTGTTGGAAAAGACTAGGTAATATCCCCAAACTATAGCACCAGTGAATAGAGCCCCCCCAAGGTTATGCAATGGCTCAAGGCTTTGAAAGCAGAATGCCTGGATGCTTCATTTTGTCCCAGAGACTATGTGCCAAAACTGTTGGTTCCTTAGAGGATAAGAAACCCGTGATTTCAAGATCCTATCTTTAATAATCTTTCAGGAAAATATGCTGCTTTGAGAATATGTGCCAATTTTTTGTCAGATTAAGCTCTTCCCAAAAAGGCACAGAATTGCTTGAGGGCTTCATCTAAAACAGGATTGCTTGTAAAGCATGCAGACAGGACAAAGCGCCCATAGTCTACCCGTGTTCCAATTTAGAAAATGGCACAGTTATAAATTTTTATCTCCTCTCTCCCAGAGTCTTCCTGGTCTTTGTCACCCCCTGGAAGATAACTTAAATATTTTTCCAAAAGATAAATTCAGGGAGCTTCTCACAGTGGTTTCAAGCTGCTTGATGGAAAAGAACAAAGACTCCCTGATCCTCCACCAAAATAAATAAATAAATAAATAAGTTTTCCAAGTAAGTCATCTTCTCTATCTAAAACTTAAAACCCATGTCATTAGTAAATATTTCCCTTTCTCTCTGTATCTGGCAAAGATTGTTCTTCTTTGTTAAAACTGTTGTCTTTGGGAGGTCACTATCAATCACAGCATCTTTGACCCAACAGTTACTGTAACTATGCTATCTTTGGTCCGACTTTGTGCAAACATTGCATTCTGCTCTTAACACTGAAAAAATTTTAACAAAATGTGGAATAAAAAAGTTCACAGCCAAACTTAATTAGTTTGCCAAAGTGGTTATCTTGCTTGATTCTATTAGATTGGGAATGTTTAAACCACATCCCCTTCCTCTCCCTCTCCAAAAATAAAAAAAGAAAGAAAGAAAAAGGAATGGGGGTAAGATGGGCATAGGACAGGAAAGAATTCTCTCAACCCAGGTCAACTTTTTAGTCGAAACCAGGTAAAAAGGCGAAGGGAAGGGAATTTTGAAGCAGTAACCCCAAAAGCAGCTCATGAGGAAGGCAGAATCCACCATCACCTGTGTGTTATTGAATAACTAGACTGATTTATGTTTTTACCTGACAAGCACCCTTTTCCCCTTCAGGGAAACCAGCACACAACATGGTCCTTTCCAGGGGAGGAAGGTTCATACCCTTGAGCACAGTGTTACATTGTGTCATCCATGATAGGAAGTTCCAGTTCTTGTAGGACGTTTGAATATTCTGATGCTGTGAAGAAGGGACTGATAAGTTAGTCAACAATTGTCCTCACTGAAACAAATCATAAAAAGCCTACAAGTTTATGACTATTTTAAATAGATCTTTAACTAAAATGTAGAAGTTCTTATTTTTTTAAGGGTGAATTATATTCTTTCTTAAAATCGTATATGTGATCAAGACCATTTTAAAAACATCCAGCAGATTTTTAAGGGAACATAGGTGATTGGGGCTTCTCTGAAGATATGCTTGAATGTTTCCCCAGAAGAAAAACCTTAGTCATAAAGCAATATTTTATAGAATTCTTTATTTTTCTTTAAAAATCACCATATTAAAGATAAGAAAACATCACTATTGTTACTATTTCCTGATAATCCCTTTCCTGTTGTCTTCTTCATCTATTATAATTACCTCCAGTTTTATCAGACACACTTACCAAAATGTCAGCAAGAGTTTTATGCAGAGCCTTAGATGTAGACTTTTCTATGGTGAAGACAATCAGAAATCTTCCCTGAGACAGAATTCAGGGCAAAGAAAAACAGAGGGTAAATGTATTACTCATGGCCAACAAAATCCTTGCTTTATTGGGCATACAAAGGGGGCCTGGAAGAAATATTACATTTTTTATGCCTGTTATTCTCTGAAGTCTTTCCCGTCCACTGGTCATCCCTTCTTCAAATTCATCATCTCTCTGGAGAAGACAGATTGGCTGAACAGCAATTCCTGAAAAACAACAAAAACAACAAAGTGACATTGGTTGATTTCATGTCTTCTACAAGTTATTAATAAATGTTATACTGACACATATTTTCAAAGTTTTCCTCTTTAACAATTATTTCAGATAGAAATTTAGAAAAACACAGAAAATGTAAAACAAGGAAAAACATAACCTATAGTACTACACACCACAATAACCCCCCAAAAGCTACTAAGGTATAGCATTGTTCTTAAGAAATAGGTCTTCTTTCAATAGTAAATTAAATACCACTATGTGGCAAGCACTCTTCTGGGTCTCAGTGAATAAGCAGAAAAAAAAAATCCCTACCCTAGAAGAACTCATGTGTATGTGTGTGCATGTGTGTGTTCGGGGCAGGGGGAGGAAATATAAACAATAAACATAATAATTTAGTTATAAGATATGTGATCTGGAAAAATCATAGCAGGCTGAAGAAGACAAGTATGGGGATTAAAGAGTGTGGCATGGGAGATATGATTTTAAATAGGGCAGTCATGAGTAGTCTCATTGAGCTTGTGACATTTAAACACAGCTTAAAGAAGCTAGGGGAAGGAACAATGCAGTTATTTTGATGGAAAGCAAGACGAAACAGATGGAACATCCCTGTAGTGGAATCTTATCATATGTGTTTGAGGAACAGTGTGGAGGCCAGGAATAAAATAAAAGAATGTTCAGTAAAAAAGAACAAAAAAGAAAAAAAAGAGGTTAGATGTTGGATTAGGAAGAGGAAGATGTCAGATAATAAGAATGTTGATTTCCTGCTGAGGGTGATGGAGAACTTGACTTACATTGCAATAAGTATTATTCTGGCTGCTGTGTTAATAATACAGATTAGTGATGCAAAAGAGAGCTGACCATAAAATGAATGCAGGAAAGAATGACTGTAGGCTGAAATAAGATGGTAAGAGTGGAGAAGGTAAGGCAGTAGCAATAGAATTTTTCTGATGGATTAGATGTAAAGTGTGAGAGAAAGAAGAATGAGTACAACGTTTTTAGATTAAACAACTGGCAGTATAGACTTGTCATTAATTGGATGAAAGGTTATGGGTGGAGCACATTTAGGATGTAGGGGGAAATCAGGATTTTGTTTTAAACATATTAAATTTGAGAACTTATTAACCATCCAGGTAGAGAATATTAGGTAATTGACTATATGACCCCTATTGATCCCACCAGCGTTTATATAATATGAAGAAACCTGTGCTAGATACACAGTATTTGGGGTAATCTTCAAGTAGATGGTATTTAAAGCTTAGATCTTGTATGAGATCATTAAGCCTCAACTCCAGATGGGATCACTGAGGGAATAAACACAGACAGAGAAGAGGTGAAAATACTGAGCCCTGGGGACACTACAACAATAAAGGGTCACAAAGAAGAGGAGGAAACATCATAGAAATCTATGGAAGGGGGTAAAGGAGTAGGAGAAAAACCAAGGGACTCCTGGACTTCAGGTGAATGTTTCCAGGGAAGTATGTACAACTCTGTCAAAGTTCCTATCAAGTAAGATGAAGATGGAGAATTTACCTTTGAATTTAGCAACATGGAGGTCATTGGTGACAGTAACAAGAGCAAATCTGGTACAATAGCATGGCTGAAAGTCTCGTTTACTTGGATGTCTAATAGACATCTCAAACCTAATACATGCAGTTAGGAGAGCTGAGGAAAGGAAATCGATATACGTAACATAATTGGATCTTCATAGAGTGTTTCTATGAAGAGGAGCAGAAAAAAATCAATAATATTTTTTGATGTACAAATCTAGTTTGAGTCATTCTCTCTCAGTATGTTGATAACCTTGTACTAAGGTCTTCTGACTTTCATTATTACTGTGGAAAAATTAGCTGTCAATCTAATTGTCATTTCTTTTTGGTAATAGTTTTTTCTTCTGGATGTTTTTGAGATTCACTTTTTGTTTTTAGCATGCTGTAGGTTCAGCATGACATATCTATATGTCAATTTTTAAAAATATCATAGTTTGGAATTATTGAACTTAGATCTGAAGATTTGTGTTTCATCAGTCATGCTTAAACCTCAGCCGCTTTCTCTTAAGTTACAGCTTTTCTCTCTCATTATATCCAAGTGTGTTGTATTCAGGATGGATAATAATTTTTGAGACAGGAATAATCTGTTCTTGCTTATCTTTCTGAAAGAGGTTGTACTCCCCAGCAATCACAGTCAGACTCTTAATGTGCTCCCTAAAAGCAAAGAAAAATGTTTCAATATGTACAACAGTCATTTTTCCAGAAAAGACGCTTGATATTTTGTAATTAAATGAAAAAATGATTGATGTACTTGTATTACTATCTTAAAAGAAGTTATGCCTTTATTAGTGATTACTAATTGTCATAATTTCCTATAAGTTATAGGGATCTATAAAAATACAAGGTTTTTAGTCATCGTGCTTACATTCTGTGAACTCTTTCCCTGACCATCGATCACCTCTCTGTAAAATATTTAAGTATGTCATCTTTTCTTATTTTGTACATAAACCAGTCTACATATCTGCTTCCATTTTTTTATTTTTTAAAAAAGATTGTATTTTTTTTTAGAGAGAGGCGGGGGGAAGAAAGAGAAGGAGAGAAACATCAACATGTGGTTGTCTCTCACATGCCCCCCCAATGGGGACCTGGACCACAACCCAGGCATGTGCCCTGACTGGGAATCAACCAGCAACCCCTTGGTTCACAGACTGGCACTCAATCCATTGAGCCACACCAGCCAAGGCGCTTTCATTTTCTTAAAACAAGTTATAAAAGTTATTTCTAAAACTACTTTTCTTTTCCTCTTACTAGTACCCTCTTTTTAATCTCATCAAGTATCTGTTGTTTACATATTTTTCCCCTCCCAATGATTAAAACTCAGATTATTAAAACTTTGGAGCATCACTTAACATTTGATATTAAAACTTTATGAGAATAGATAATTATTTTTCTTCCCACTAACTCCACAATTTATAGATGATGTCTTGGATATGTAGGGTTTCTGGTGAGTAAAGTGGGAAGCATGGGGAAGGCCAATAGATGGTAGACCAGGTAGTAAAAGTAAGAAAGGTGTTGAGGTCTAACCCTGGAAGGTATTTTGATAATCAATTCTCCAAGTTCTATAACAACAAATAGAAGTTTGACAACTGATAAAAATCCACAACTTACTCATTGAGGCTGGCCAGGCAATGCTGCTGTAACCACCAGATCATCTTGAATCAAGCTTCTTCCATAGAAATGGTGTTCACCTACATTTAGGGAGACCTGTCCAAGACAAAATTTCTGAGCACGACTAACATACATGTCCCCATGGTGCTGACTCCTTCAGATATATTTGAAATTAACTCTTTTAATATGCTATGATATCCTTAGATACAGTTACAAGTTGGTTACTAAGATATTACCTATGAAGTAATTTTTTTTTGAAATAAATATTTTTGGCAGATAGGGCAAGTGTGTCAAGAAAACAATTACGTGTTAACCTAGCTCGAGTTGCGATATTTGAAACAAAATAAATATTTTACCATTTTCTCATTAAGAAATCAGTGCCTTTGTTATACTGACCTGCCACGGATGTTCACCAACTGTTGAATTTCTCCAACTAATAATTCTAGAGAAGAACTCAGATTCCAAGACAGTCTCCATGCTTTTCAAATCAACTGCTGGAATTCCACACTTCAGTCCTGTGTGGGAGAGCCTAGGCATGCACCAGCGCACACAGAGCACCTTATTTAAGGGTTCACTTTATCAAGATTTCACGTTCAGAGTTTTCCGGCTTGGCACAGATGTTCTGACGTCACTCAGCTGCAGGCTATCCCCTTTCTTTTCTCAAACTCTTCCTTCCTGAGACTACCCCTCAGTCATGTGTGTTGACTAGAACTTGCCTCACACTCCCCTGCCCCCTATCAGCGGGAGCTGCCTTAACAGGAAAACACCTGGGGACAAGATGCGCCAGCTCTTCCTGTGGTGACTGACAGGGGCGGGCTGATTGGGAGGGTACGCAGTACATAGTTTGGGTTCCAGTGAAGATGCTGGAGAACAACATGTGCTACCCGGAAGAGAGCCATTTGGCTATAAGTTACTGCGCCTTGGTTATTTTTCTTTGGAGGAGGCTGCTTAGCACGATCAGGAGTAACAGATGGGCCTACAAACTTGAACTCCAGAATCCAAGAATTTCATTCAGAAACTCTGGCCCAGGCGCGTCGTTGGGAACACCTGGGCTTGCATTGCCCCCTCACCCTTGTCTCGGCCGGCCTGAGGAGTTTGCAGTTCCCTGCCCCAGTATCAGCATCCTGGGTGCCCAGGGCCGGGCTCCCCTGAGCGTGGGGGGAGGTCCACGGCGGGAAGCGGCAGCACCCCAAGCCACGCCAGTGCCTGCATGGCTTCACCCGGGAGGACTTCGCGCGTCTTCCTCCGTCTCGGACTGAGAAAACCGAGCGAGGAAAGTGGTCGGCGCGCCGCAGGTCCTAGCGCTCCTTCCTGCCAGCTCACGCCAGGCCGCCCGCCTCGCTCTTCACCTCTGCCACAGCGGGATGGGCCGCACCTGCCCCGCGGGCGGACCTCGCAGCGTCTCCCTCTCGGGATTATCCCGAGAGACTGCCGCTTTCTGGCCGCCCCAGGTTTCATAGGGCCCAGCCATCGGCCCATGGAGAAAGACATGAGGTGTCCCCATGGCTGGTGGGATGCTCACAAGTGTGCAGAGGTCCCTAGGGACAGATGTGGGATCAAGGTGACCAGTGACCTACAAGGGTCAGCGCAGGTGAATTTTGTCCCGCGCAGGTGAATTTTGTCCCACGCCGGGCAATGTGCCCCAAGCACAGGGCAAAGAAGCTTGTCACCCATACAAGACACAGGCTAGCCAACTTCTGAGAGGAAGGAGACTCAGGGAAGCTTAATGAGTCTTTAATGGCACTGCTCCTGCATCTAAGTAGCTTGTTGAAGGCTTTGAAATTCAAAGGAGTTTTCAAATAGAATGGACAGAAAAGATCAGATTTATGCTGTCATTACTTTTCTGGATGGCAGTGTTAGCAGCTTAAGTGGAGTGGCCCAAAGCTATACAATACATCACTTAAGATTATGAAAATAAGTTCATTGCTAAAATGATCATGTCAGCACTTTTCCAATAAATTAGCTTGAGATGGGAGAGGAATAAAGCCAGAATTTGTAATGGATTTATATCTTATCAAAAACTTAGGGCAAGGCTAAGTGGACATTCTATATACAATCCCCCAGGACACGTTGTCTCAATTCTGTGTAAAATAGAAATAAAAACTCTTTGAGGTAGGACAGTAAACAAACCCAGGACAGTAGGGAGGCAGTAGACTGATGAATGGAAAAACAGAAAGTCTAGCTGGAGGGAACGCAGGTACTGGACTAGGCAGATGACAGTCAGCTGGGACAATGATCCCTGTAACTGTGGAAAGGAGAAGGTGAATGGGTGGGCACCTTTGGGTAAAAAGCATGGGGAATGTGATTGGCACCCAATCTTGCGTGTCTAGGTGACACTGGGAGGGGGCTTGGTAAGTAGCTCTTTTATGAAATAAAGCACTATACCTCCAGACTTGATCACTGGCCAGGAAATCTTCATATATGTGGCAGCATGACAAATGGCCCTCACCATCCTCATCCCTTAATTTTGTTTCACTATAGTTATCTCACAAAGATTACCATAACCAACCCTGGCCCCAGGGTTGCACTACTCTCCAATAAAAGCTCAGACTCTTCAAATGGACCCAACTCCTCTCTTTCTTCTTAGCAAAATGGAGTCAAATTAAACCTACTACAAAGGTTTTGGAAAATAAAGTGGGAGAAGAAAAAAAAAAGAACATATGCTGTGGAAATGCAGTTGAACCTACTCTGAGGGCCAGAGACCGCCATTTTGCCTGTCCCGTGACTTGCCACTGGCACCAGATCTTGCAAAACACTCCCTGTTGTGTGGCTTGCAGTCACGCCATGTGTGCCTGTGTTCTCAGAAACCCCCTATCCTGGTTTTGCAAGAATCATTGTTTTAGCCTGGGGTCAGGTTGTTATGCTTTCCCAGACTGACAATCCTGTTTCCCAACACTAAAGCTCTCAAAAGCCCCAGTTTCTGCTGGGAGCTGCAGTCCCTCCAGACTCAGCCTGCCTGCTTGGACCTCCCCAATAAAGGCTATGAACCATTTTACACGTCTCCTCCCTTCTTCCTCGCATGAACCTAACACCCACAGTGTTGAAGTTCATGGCTAAACTTCTTATAAAGCTCACAGACCTGTCCCCTTGCACTTTCTGCATGTGGTACACACAGCTTTGAAGACCTTCAGTGGTTTGTTTCACACTCAGAAATCTCCATGGAGTTAGATACTACCTCACTTCCTGTTACAGCACGGCCCCCTTTGTTTTCTGAGTTCAGAACTCACAGCCTCAAGTGAGACCTTGTTCTTCTGTGTAAAGGATTGCTCTCTTACAGGCCTAACAACATAATGCCTTTGCATTAAATAGTATAAACTGTATAATACCCAATAGTCAGGTCATTAGATTTAGATTTAAATTTGTAAGATGATGAGTTGAGTATTAGTTAAGTTTATATAGATGTTGAAGTGTTCAAATGGAAGTATTCTCTTATTTAAAAATAAACATTAGAAAAGGAAGGATGTCAAGGAAGAGCAGAGTGTACTGGAATGCCCTAGTTTGGACTTGTGATATATGAAAAATTTGCCTTTAACTTGAACGTATCTTCATTAGGGCAGGGTAATAATGATATGCTGTTGGAGGCCTCCCAAGACTCTTGATGAAGCCCCAACTGGAATGAGTTGTAAAAGTAGGAGTGTTAGGTGATTAACCCACGAACAATGAGAAAATTATGGGCAAATAATGTTTTATGTGAAAAACAAGTTTTTCCACTCATGCTAAACTACTGGACTAAACTCTAGAACCTGCCCCAAAGTCCCATAAGGCCTAGGATTCAGCACTATGGGGATTATTAGTGGCCTTAAAAGTGGCAGTTTTATTTGAATATTTGTTGCAGGAATAGATATCACTATGATGCAGAGGGAATTTGAAGGATGGAATAGAAAGGATGGGTGAAGAAAATTCATTCACATAGTTTGGCTGTGAATGACAGAAAGAGATGTGGTAGCAGCTAGAGATAAAAAGAAGTAAAGGAATTTCTTTTTTCAAATGATTTTGATGGTGGTTACCTGTATATGGATTTTAAAATAGAAGAGCATGGGCAAGAAACAGCAAAAAGAGGTTCAGGAATAGAATTAAGTTCTTCTACAAGAGGCAAATAGGGCCCTCTTCTTCCACTGCAGCAATAGGAGAGAAGGAAGAACTGCATACAGGTAAGATTGTAGACAGAGTGCAGGATATTAAGGGAGTACTTCTTTTCTACCTTATGTTTACTTTGTGAAGGCATGTACTCAGCAAGATGAGGGTAGGAGATCTGGAGTGGGTAAGGACTGAAATAGTCATTGTGGGATATGGGAAACAGAGCAGACTCGATGAACACAGAACAATGCAATGCAATGAATGAATGAGTAAATGAGGGAAGGAAGGAAGATGGTCTTTTTTCTTTTTAAAGTAGACACTGACTGGTGACATGGATTTCAATTGGGTACTAATCATGGAGCACTTTAGAGACTGAAACAAGACGTAATTACTTTCGTTATATTTTATATAAAATAGACATTTACATAAATTTTATTTTGGAAAGACCTAGGCAAAGTGTACATAATCAGACTTACATGGGAGAGATACTTTGTGGAAAATATATTTCTAACTGGCACAGCAAAAGTAACAAAAATGTACATTTATATACAACTGATCAAAGTAGAAAATAAAAGCATTCTGAACAAAGAACATGATGCAAGTCATTTCCCTCTGAAAAAAGGAGGGTTTGGTGTGAGTTTACAGCAAGTCGAATGATATCCACACTATAAAAGCAAGCCATGGCTTCTACAGATATTTTAATTGCTTAGGAGGAAATTTTTAAAAATATTTTTCTCCTAACAACATAACAAAATCACTAATTTTTTTAATGAGTAGAGACTGCAAAATAAGAGTGGTTTCCTCTGCCATGTTAAAGCATGTAGGCAGTTCAGTCACATTCAGGGGTGTTTGTGTATTTGTTCTGTTGTGGTGCTTATCTTCAGAATTCCTAAAACAAAGGGCAACACTTATCAGTTCTGTCTTCAGATGTACAGGGCTTTCGATCTGGGTCAGGAGACTCATAAAGCTTGCTAGTTCCATAGAACTAACCAGTGCTTCAATGCGTGATAAACATGACTGAGACATTTGGTAACGTGCCCAGGGTGAGATGGCTTCCCAGGTGGACAGAGGAAAGACTAAGAACCCAGACTTCCTGGTTCCTGAACTGGTGCATCCCGTTATGGACCAGCAAGACAACCCCAGAAGGACGTTATGCGCATTGAAAACTTCACATGTGCACCACTGAGAATGGGATGAAACTTCTGGATTTCTGGATATACACATCTCTTTCCAGTTTAGGGTAAATGATGATCTGAACTTACAAATTAATGATTGTATTTTGTGACATGTGCTAATTTTATGAGTTATATACCTTAAAGGTTTTAATTGCAAGGATCTTTGGTGATTATAATGGGACACTTTTATAAGAGCCGATGCATAGATATGAATACCATCACTTCTGTTGTGCCATTTTATTGACTGATATTAAACCATACCTTTGATTGCAGTTATTTTATTTCTTCTCTTTAAGCCACATGATTACTTTAAAAAATAATAAAGTGCTATTTTTGGAAGAATTGTTTAACATTTCGCTCTTCTACATAAAAACTTCAAGAATAATAAAAAAGTTATAATATTTACCTACGTATTTTTTTGCATTGTAAGCTTTTATCTTACTCAATTGCAGCCTAAATGCAAGCCTTGAAAGGTATTTGCTTTCTTTAAATGTCAAAAGAGGCATTTAGGTAAGTTTTACTATCATTGGGAAATATAACATAGTTTAATCAAAGTAAATGTGATATGGAAATCAGGAAAAAAACCTACCTACTACATTTCCTTTAAATGTTGTTACTAATATCCTATAGATATACTAATCTAAGGTGCAAATTCATCATAAATTAGAGCAAAACTTGTTATTTTAAAAACTAATGAGTACAACTAAGAAATAATTATCCAAAGCTGACCTGTATATAATTAACCCAAAGACAGAGAGACATAGGTCTAGGCATAAACTATGTATGGACACCTCGAGTCATAAAAAAATATAAGTTTTATATACTGGGCATTTTGTCTGTATACATGTAAATGACAAGGCAATCCTGTCCATCTTAGAAATAAGAATTCTGTAACTATAGATGAAATTATAGCTCAAATGTCACAAGTGCAAAACCACTCTGTCCAGCCCATCTGTTTGCCAGTTTTGGAATGGTAGTCTCAGCCAACCAGTTGTGCCACAAATCAATCCTTCTTTAGGATTCTTTGGCTTATTTTAGTCTAGATATAAAAGTAAGAATTTGAAAGATTATAAGCATCTCTTCTGTGAGAGATCATGAACATATATTTTGTAAAAGTCATAAATTCCCATTGAAGTTGTTAGCCTGTGGTGTTTCTCCAGCCTACCTGTGTATTAGAATCAGGATTTTCTAAGATAAATTTTTTTTTCCTCCAAGGTATTTAAATCTTTGGTTTAGTTCACCTGTTACATTGCTGAACCATGCTTTATGAATGTCATTAACAAATTGAAAATATCTGAATCACTTTTAAAATCCTGAATAATTCTTAAGGTTGAAATACGCGTGTAAAGCCATTCTATGGCTCCTCTGTCAAAGGACATGTTAAAAAGCTGCCACTTCTGGGGATTTTGAAGGCAAAGAGAATTGGTTCTAGGTAGGACTGAGGACAGGTTAGACAGACTGGCAGGAGAAAGGGTAAGATGGGTACATGAAGAACTCTAATGTAGTTGAGAAAAAATAGCAAACGATGATCAGGGTAACAGAGTCACAAATGAAACTCTGATCATTGGATCAAGTGTTCAGCCAGAATAAAGGAACCCCTGTCTTGTCCTCAGCCACCTTACTCCTACCCAGCACCTGCTACATATTTAAGGACCCAGTACAAAATGAAATTGCAGGACTCCTGTTTAAGATATTAGGTTCAAGGAATTAGTATAAATGACCCATGGACATGGACAACAGGGTGGGGAGTGACTGTGGGAGAGGGGGGAGGAGGGCGGGACAGGGGAGAGAAATGAGGGGAAAATTGGGACAACTGTAATAGAAAAACAATTCAAAGGAAGATATGAATTTCAAGCAGGATAGTCAACCAAGCATAAGGTGCTTCTTAGCACAGGACTTTGAGGGACTGTGTAGACTGCATGTCCATAAAGCTGGCTCTGCAATTCCATCACAGAAAGGCGCTATCAACTCCCTGCCAATCCTGCTTCCTGGAGGGCAACCTGGATGCACCCCCGTGACTAGTCAGGGCACTCAGCTTTAATTTTGATAAGCATGGATTCCACTTATTATTTCATGTTACAAGGACCAAATAAAAAGTTATAAAATATACTTAATATCTTTGAAAAAATATTATGTGATTTATTTTCTTATAGGCACCATTTCAACTATAAAAATTATTTCATTGGCTACATCTCAGTGAAGGTATTAATTTGGGACAAAAATATATGATGCTAATAGTGCTAGATTTTAATGTTCAAAGAGATGCTAGTGTGTGCAGACAGAATGAGAAGAGAGGGGACTAGAAAGGAGGCAGGAGGAAAGAAGAGAGAGAAACAGACATGGGGGGGATGGGGGGGAAGGGGAGAAAAGCACCCAAAAGAAGGCAGAAGATGGCTCCTGAAGGCCATGTGACCCTTTTCTCCCAGAGATATTTAGGTTGTAATTGCTGTTTCAATATTTCAATTAATCCTACAAATGTACTCTCATAGCTTTTCATAGCACTTCAAGTAAGGCATAATTGCTTTTCAAAACTTGGGACTCAGTCTTTCCACTAACTTTCTAAGTGTGAATTTCAGTTACAGATCATTCTAAAATGTTGTGATTAAAGTCCTAGATATTGGTTTTAGCTAGAGCTTCATATTATTCATTTTGAGGGTGGGTCTAATACATAACATTATTCAAATATACTGTAGTACATTTCTTGGCCTTAGGACTATAGAAATATATTGGGGGAAGAAAAATATTTTAAATAAAATTTTGGATAAATTTATGATACACAACTTTAAAAGAGTATCAGAAACATAAGATCATAGTGGTAATAGAAACACTGTTGGATTATTGATGCATGCAAGCAGATGTATGCCAATGCAATTTCTGTAATCCTTTGCATTTAATACATTCCTTACATCATCTCTTTCTACAGAAGTTTTTCTTCCTTTATCTAGATTTACCTTGACCCCTCTCACATCTCCCCCACCCCCCAAAAAACAAAAACATGTAAGGGCACTGCTTCTTGATACTGATTTGAAAAGAAGCTAAGCAATTTTTTTTTTCCCACCATACCCTAACCTAAATATGGAAAATATGTGTACTTTAAACTACTGTGTCTCTATGGAACCTGGCTCAGTACCATGAATAGCACTGCCCAGAGTTTTTAGTTTTTGTTTTTTTTAATAATGATCAAATTAAAAGCAGGTGTTCCAATTTCAAAATATATAGCAAAATATACTACTACCTAAACACTGAAGGCTGAGCCCTAATTTCTTTGATTTTAGCAAGTGAATAATCAATACAACTTTTTTGACATATTGTTGAAACTTAACTACTTTGTAATTTAAATTTATAATTTTTATATGATCAGTTTTAAAAGCTACTATTAAAACCAGTATGTACAATGAAAAATTGTGTATATATATTAAATATTTTATAAGTTATAAAATAAATAACACTAAAAAACAAGCATCAATTCATAAGTTCAAATTTGCCCTCCTTATTTTTAAATATAAATATATATTTTAAATTATGAATTTAGATTTTTTAAAAGACTTTTTTGAGTGTTTTCCATGAATTATCCAAAATTGCAAATACAGAACCAAGAATTCTGGGTTTACATCACTCATGTTCTAAGTACAGAATTCTCATTAAGCCTAGGAAGACAAATCAATAAAGCTCTCTTTCCATTTAGTTAGAGTTTATGAAAATTTGTTATACACTGTAAAGATTCCTAAATGGTTAAATATATTTTTCAAAAAATAATAAATCTCGTGATGTCTAAATGTTAAGGTAATAAAGTAGAACATTTCTCTCAGTTAATATCTTTAATAATTTTCATGTAGAATATACTATGTTTTTCTTCACCAAAATAACAATATATTTGGAAATGGAAACATTTATGATTTTAAAAGCATTTTTGAAATTATAGAGCAGAACCACTACTTTAGTAATACTTGTAATAAAATTTAAATAATTTTAAATTTTCCACAAAGAATTAGGGGTACCAAGATCCTTGACTTTGCCCTAGAGATAGGAATATCCATACGCAATTCCAGAAGCTTCTTTTTTGATATCTTAGGCAATGGGAAAATTTTGCATCAGAGTGGAACTTAATTTACTACTCAAAAGGGCTCTAGCAATATGCTTAGGGGAATATTGGATCCAGCTCACTTAACAAGAGCCCATTTTCCCACATATTCCAAAAGGTTCTACAGAAGCTATTCAATACTCCTTTCTGGTTCTGGAGAATTAAATGAGCCACCTCTTGATATAATTTCCCAAATGGCTTATCTCAGAGGATTTATCCTCTTTGAAATATTCCATTAAGAAGCAATACTCTTTCTTTATAGCATTTCCAATTTCTGTATTTCTGGAACATAAAAGTTTAAACTAGGAAAAGAACCAGATGTCCAGGTTGCAACAGCAGAGAAATATCTGGAGGGAAATCTGGAGTTAAAGGAAAAATAAAAAAAAATTTAAAAAAAATCTGTAAAATGTATACTTGTTGTATTCCTTCCCTCTCAGACCTCCTTGCTTGCTCTTTTTGTCTTTTTTTTTCATGGAAATGCAAGTCCCTCATTGCAGAGATACCAGCAAGTATCTCCAGATGTGCCACCCTGAACTGGGAGCGAGAGGAAAGTGTCCCCTTGCTGATGCAGCAGCAGGGCCACCGTCACTTCTTCCTCCTTCAGAGGCACCAGCAACTATCCGTGGAGAGTCTGTCAAAAGCTGCTATGTTTGATCCTTTTCTCGAACTTCTTGTAATCGTTTTTCTAGGCGATCCAGTTTGGCGAGATTCTCCTGCAGCAGTTTGCTGTCTGGAACCAGCTGTAAGGCTCTCTCATAATAAGCTCTTGCGGACACATAGTTTCCCTGTGGAGGAAAAGACAGGGTAATCTGATCCATCAGAACGCTGTCGGGGAATGAGGAGACTAGGAAACAGACCTTCTTGCCCTCTTTAACATGAATGTCCCCAATAAGGAAACCCAGTCTGCGTGGGCAATTTTATCCTCATCCATTGGTGCTTTTGGAGAATCCATTTGTTTTAAGTACCAGTCCAGCTGGGTAATGTGAAGAACAGAAGCTATAACATAAGGTTAAATGGCAGAAAACAGATTTTCAATTCTACCTAATGCAGGGTATGAGGGTATCATTTTGTAGGGTTAGCACCATTACTTTGTCATCAAATGGAGTCATGCACGTGAGGATAAACTGAAGGGGAGAAAGGGGGAGAGGGACAGAGAGAAGCGTGTGTGGGGGAAACTTGTTTTGAAACTTTAAGAGTAATAATATAAAGGTATAGGAATCCACAATAACTCCTTAGTGGTAGGAGTTATTTTAATTTCCAGACTAAAACAAAACCCACAACTTTTACCTAGTACAGCCTTTAATACAAATGTAAGTTTTTATACAATGAAAAAAAAAAAAGAAGTCTCATGTATCCAATACTCAATGTGTGTAACAATATGGACCCGCTGGACACTTTTAAAGCAGGAGAGCAAGGTATGTTGCTCCTGACCTGCTAAAAACACCTGTCTCTACCCTCTGTTGGCCGCATGTATTTATTCAATGCCTCTCTAACCAGCAACCGCGTGTATGGTTCCAGATGGTCTCTGGCAAATTAGTCACAATTATTAACTTTCTCCAGCCCCTTTTCTGCTCCTAAATGTGTATTGGCAAGTCTCAGGCTGACTGTTAGAGATCTCTCCATTCTAAAAAATATATAAATTTGCTCTACTTAATTTAGTTATAGTTTCATGTAAATGAAAAACAGTTACTCTAAATTTCCATCACAATTTAACATTGTATTCCCTTAGAGTGAAAGTGCTGTTGCAACGTAACTAATATTTATTGAATGCTTAACTATCTTCCACATGATTTAATATGTGTCCTGAGCTTAGATACTACCTAACACATAGTGAGCACTCAATCTGATACTATCATTATTGTTATTATTAAATAACTATCCAGGCTCTGTGCAAGCACTGTATATTTCTTTTAGCATTCACTTGCTATATTGGTGCCAAGGAGAATGTAAATGACTGAACAGGATATTGTACACTGATAATCCAGGATCTGGCATGTGCACAAATGAAGATATTTCTGATAAGTAACACTGATTCTGATAAGAGGTTCAACAGAATTCTGAACAAATGATAACCTGGATTTGCAACATCAATTTTTTTTTTTTAACTCAAGCCTTTATCTTCCAAGTGTCTTCTGATGTTTATTAAGCTTAGTACATACATACAAACACCTGAATGTTTGTGGCTCTAAAAGTGGCCTCAAAATATGCTTTTACTGCAGTTGACTTTGAAGTTGTCTTTCAAGAGGCTTCTCTGAATTCAAGCCTCAGCCTGATGCCTTGGCATCTCCTTCTCTGACCACCAAATTTCTCTGTCCTTTCAGACAAAATCTAGAGATAGAGTTATTTTCTCTCCCTCTAATCGCTCTTTTCTGATTAAAATGGAAGTCTTATTTTGAGAAACAAGTTATAACCCTTAGTTCATTGTACCCAATTCCTACGTGTTAGGTAGGGAATGTGAATTATCCAACTTTTAGAAATGTGCTTTCTACTCTGATAGCCATTAGTCACATGAGGCTATGCAATTATGATTAAGTAAGATTTTAGTTGCTCATCTGCACCAACCACATTTCACATACTTGACAGCCACATGTAGCTGGACAGTGGCTACTGCCTTGGCTATATAACATTTCCATCACTGCACAAAGTTCTATTGAACAGTGTCATTTTAGGAAATACATTAATGTCATCAGGCATTATGGAAAATAGTATTTTATGATATGGCCCAGATGATGCAACTCTGATTATAAAGAACACATTGAATTATCTAACCTACTGTTTATTCCCAAGTGTCCATCAGTAGGTGAGTGGATAAAAGAGGTATATACATTTACACAACGTAATACTACTCAGCTATAAAAAGGAAGAAAATTTTATCCTTTGGAGACAGCATGCATGGACCTGGAGAACATTATCTTAAGTGAAATAAACCAGAGAAAGACAAATATCATATGATTTCACTCAATTGTGGAACCAAATAACAAACTGAACTAACATAGATAGAGAGCAGGCTGACAGCTCTAGGGGGAGGGGTTAGGGGTGGAGGGATTGAGCAAAAAAGAGAAAGAACTCATGGACATGGACAACAGTGTGGTGACTGTGGGGAGCGGGGGTGGAGGTGGAAGAGAACAGAAGGGTGATAAACGATAATAGAAAAAATACAATAAAATAAATATTTTAAAATGGAGCATATTGTACCTTTTTTGGTCTACCCAGTCATCCACAATACGTCATAAAAATACCATCTTTTATTACCAAGTAGTATGAGCAAAAGACAACTCCCTTCTCCCTCTCTCTCTGTGTCACCTTCTTGCGAAGCCCCATTCCAACCCTCATCGTAGCACAGCCCTCAGCCCATCCTAAGCTTCACCTGGGCTCAGGCGAGGAGTGAGGCTCGGGTACAGGGTAACACTGCCACAGGCACGTGCTAACCGGCAATGGGAAAGACACAAAGTTAATGATTGTTCTTGAAGGGCTCATAGTGATAATCCTGCATGCTAACGGTGGCATCCAAATGACCACATGCTAGGGAAATATGGTCAATAATATTGTGATAATTTTGCATCATGAGAGATGGTTACTAGACTCAGTGTAGTGATCACATAGTAAGGTACATGTATAAATGTCAAATCACTATATCATACACCTGAAACTAATATAATATTGTATGTTAACTCTACCTAAATTAAAAAATGTAAAATTAACCACATCTATGTCATGTGCCTGGTCCATATATTTATATTGGGTTGCATTATATGATTCACTGATATAAGACTGTTTTTAAACTACAAACATGGCTACTTTATATTGTTCAATTGAATACATAATATTATCGAAGATGAAAAACAAGATATATTAATTTTTATCAGGGTGTTTGCTACATTTTAAAATAGTGCTCAACAAATACTTTAACTTCCAGATACCGTTTCAAGGGGAGCAGATCCAGAAACTGGGAAGGAGAAGGGAAAAGTCTTCCCCTGTACCGCAGCGCATGCATTTCCTGGTTTGATTCAACTCTAATTCTGGCAACTGGTTAAGCTTTCAGAAAGCACTGTTCTAGGACAGTACCTCTAAATTTAAAATAATATGATATTTTTATGATAAATAAAATTATAGAATCTAATTTATATAGATTTCTTTTTAAAATGGCTTCATGATACTGAATATCTAGATAATACAAAGGTGAACATAAACTGTGCTAATTTTACCTTAAACAATTATATTTTGGGTACTCAAATAATTCAAAGAGTAAATTGGTAATAGTTTCTCAAATTTTTAAGACAGACAGACAGAAAGAACACAAATGTAAAACCTAGTTCACATGAGAATGAATTATTTTCCTACCTTGATGTGCTGGATCCCACCCATGTTCATCCAGGCTTGGGCTTGATCTGGATTTAGTTCTACAGCAGCCCTATAGCTCTAAATACATAAGAAATATCTTCAGATTGAGAAATGAGAACCCACCTTTAACACTACATAATTGTAGAAACCACTTTTTTCATATCGGAAAATTTAAATGATTAAGAAAATGAACAGCCACTTCTAGTTCACAAGTGTTCCATTTATTTCTATTAATTTTTAACATTGACAATTCTAAAGTAGAGGAAAGTGAAATGTATCATTTCCTTGCAGAGCTAATGTTTAGACTTGGGACTGAAGATGCCTGTAGGAAATCCAGGGGTTTTCTGTTATAGTGAATCATTTCCCACTGGCCTTGACCTGCAAGAAAATGGTGCTGTTTGGCCTTTTTCACTATCAATGGAGTTTGTAAGAAATTTCTTTTTTACAAACATAGGATCTTAGTTTCCTAAATAGATTAACCTTACTGTAATATCCCCTTTCACAACATTTCTGACCTGGTTCTTTGGCTTATGCTTAAATTCTTGGAGGCACAGGACACTCATTAATTCTCTAAGGACATCTATTCTACTACTGGATAGTTTCAATGATTGGAAAGCCTTTCTTTTCTTTTTCTTCCATATGAAAGGTCTTCAATGTTTGAAGAGAATTACTTAACCCTTGACTACTTTTTTTTTTTCTTGAATAACATGTGTCCAATCAGATGTAATATTTGTGAGGTATATTTTTAATATTTCTCATGTTGTTTTGCAACAAAACATAATATTTTGCATGCTCACCACTGAATCTTGATTTTAAAAGTAGTCATCCTAAATAAAACTAAAGGCTGTGAGTGTTGCCTTTACAAAGTGTTCAATTACAAAGCAAAGTATATGTGTGTACAGTTTAATGCTCCTTGCTATTTTCATTAGATGTCAATGAATCAGATCTGTAAGTAATGACAATCTGTCCATCCCTCCTCTGTTTTAGTTTTAGAAGAAAGAGCAGATATTAAGAAACTGTATGCTCTTAAAAAGCTGTTAAAATAAACTGAAAGAGTATGTCTTAATTTTTGTCAGCCTTGTAGTGTAGATGGGATGTAGATCCAATTCTTGGCTCCATTTCTTATCCTCTGTGTGACCCTGAGCAAGTTATATGGCCTCTGATTCTCAGTTTTTTCAACTGTAAACAGCAGCAATGACCATGCCTTTCTTATATGATTGTGGTGAAGATTAAATCACTTAATATGTGCGAATCACACATAAAAGCACTAACACATTTAGTTGTTATTACTAGCTAATGGCCCTATTCCTACTCTTCAGAAATTCAACTTTTTTATGATATGATTTGATCCACTGGTCAAGTATCTAGAAAATACTTATGTTTCTAGTACAATATGTAAGATACAGATAGTGACTCCATATAAATAGTCATAATTATTATTAATTAAATAATCATTAAATTGCCATGTTAGTTATAAATAACTTAAGAATTTAAAATGTTCACAAGGAAGAGAAAAATGCACAATTTCTGCCTCAACTATGCCACCATTTCTGTTTGAAGGGTTCACATTCAAATTAGTTTTTCCAATTAACTTCACATGCATTTTCCAATTACATTTTAAAAGCCACTCACTATCTATTTTTAAAAAGTTATATCATTTGAAAGTTTACTTTCCCATGATATATGTAGTGTATTTTATTTTCTTACTGCATTAATTCCAGCTTGTGGCTTTACCAGGTACAAGGAAAACATACGGTGTTTGTAACATTTCTACTTATACTTGTAACATCTTTTTGATTTCAGATTGTGTATCAACTGGATTCCAAAGCTGCACATATAGAATACCTATAAGATATGACATATTATACTTTAGACAGGAAGCAGGCCCTTTGTACAAGGAAAAGTCCAGTCTAATCAGGGAGCCAAAATGCATGTACATCGTACGCACAGGGGCAGGGGAGGGGGGCAAGAAAGGACCTGATTGTACAAGGTAATATATGACACTTTCAAATGACTGGTAAAGACAGTGTTTTAAGAGTTCAGAGGAATGAAGGTAATGGGGAGAAAGGACAGTCCAGAAGGCTTCCTGAGGGAGAAGGACACGGGCTGTGTGTTGGTGCACGAGAGGGCATCTGTGAGGGGAGGGGAGGGTGTTACAAGGACGTGTGGAAATGCCTGAAGTTCTTCAAGTGCTAGTCCAGCTGGAAGAGATGGTTATCGAAGACAAATATAGAGAGGAAAAGAATGAGGTGGCGGAGGGCAGAGGGAGAAAAGTCGGTTTGGAGGCAAAATATAGAATGCTTCAAATATGAAGTTAAAGGAGATAATGAAGAGATATGGGAGAACTCTGAGTAGTCAAAAGCCAGGAGCTCAATTATAAAAACTAAACTTATAATGCCATGCTGATTGATCATAAAATTTACAAATATGCCAATGATATTAGAATTTACTGTATATGCTCAATTAAATATTGAGGGAACATTAATTTTAATTCATTAATTTAATAACAATTTTATTAGGTGTCTGTACCTCAAAAGCTTTATTCAGAAGGTTCTGCTCTCTTAGTTGGTTTCCTTTTGTGAAAAATAGTTCAGAAACGACTTTCGGGTCCTTTGGTTTTAGCTGGAGAGCCTTGTCTATAGCATCAAGAGCCTGCATAAATTGGAAATTAAGACAGAATAAATGTAGATTAGATAAAGAAAAACTAACTTAAATTAAAAAATGTATAGTTTTTGTTTTTATGAACTAGCTAGTGTGGTGAGTGACAACCTTCGTTCTCTCTGATGTTCTCATTGAGAAATAATGTAGCTCTGACAAAATAATTTTCTTAGACTCCAGCTTTCCCATTTATATTAGTGACAATGAAATGTCCCTCAATCGCTTTCCAGGGAGGTTTTGTGATCCAGTTGAAAGAAAACAAAATCTGGCATTGGACGTTTCGCCCTGACTGCATGACCTCTGGACCACTCCCACAGCCTTTGCATGGGTGCCCGATGCTCACTCTGCCCCCAGCACGCACGGCTCCAGCCCCTACAGCCAGCGATCCCTTCAAAGCACACATCTGATGGTGCCGCTCTTCTGCTTAAAACCCCAAGACTTCTCCCCAAACAGGGAACAGAACTTTTGTCTTAGTACTAAGCCTTGGGGTCTAGTCCCCCAAACCTTTGCAGGTTGCAATGTGACATGAACCCTGCTCCTTCATGCTGATCCCTCAGAGAGGCTACTCGTTGTCACCAGAGGACCTCAGCATATGCTTTTCTGACTCTTTGCTGTCCCGCTTTAGCCTAACAATTTCTACTCATCACTCAGCCCTCATCTTCACATCACTTTGTGGGGAACCTGACCTCCTAGACCACTCAGGTCTCCTGATGATATCCTTGTTAGGCACCATGTCACTCTTCATGACATCACTGAGCACAGTGGTAATTCCACATTGGTTTTATGATTACTTGTTTAATCTCTATCTCTGTAAAGTCCTGTCTACTGTAAACTCTGTGAGGACAAGAGCAAAAATATTTTTTTTTGTCATACCACTTTATTCCTGGTGCCTACTACAGTGTCTGGCATATAGTAGGCATTCAATAAATATTTTGTTGAATTAGTTCATAAATTTACTGGTTATGTAACTTTGAAAATGGAGGGAAACAATAACAGTTGCAACACAGGGTTAATGGCCTGCCTTACAGGGTTGTTGTAAGGATTCTATAAAAATATATTTGAAGAACATGTAAAAGGATAAAGCAAGCATACAGATGTTAGTCTTTTTCTCTCTAGAGTTAGTTGAAAACAAACTGAGATAATGCCACATGAAATCTTTAGATCAAGAATGAGCCAAGCACATATTGTATTTAGGGGGTAACTTAGAAGTTAAAGGAGTATCTGTGAAAAGCACCCGTAGACAGCATATACCAACTGATGATATGCAAGACTGCTCAGCTTGTTACTGTGCAGCCTGGAGCCATTTTACAGGGCTACCTATTTCCTACCCATGAATCAAAAAAATGCCAGTGTCCTCTCTACCTTGTCGTGGTGCTCCTGCTTGCTGTAGATTGCTGACAACAGGCGATAGCACTCAAGGCATCCGGTCTCTTCTGACACAATTCGATTGGTCATCTTCTCAGCTTCTTTTGTCTGCCCCATCACGGCCAACACCTGAGCCTGCAAAACCACATCCTTATAAAGAAGCATTTAGGAAACACCCCAGACAAAACTGCTCAGCATCTATTTGTTTCTCATAGAGAGGGATGAATCCCCACAGCACGCAGGCTTTAATTGTTGCTGCCCATTTCTTTATTTAGTGTGTGCATGCATTTCTGTGTGAATGGTGGAGACATTAAAGATATCGAATGAAATGACTTGTGCCTTTTTTTAAGAAAAATTCGCTAAATATTGAATATGTCACAAGAGGAAGGAATTCCTGTGTTCGTAACAAGACAAATGTTATGTACTGCAAATCTAAGGAAAAGAAGTATTGACCCAAAATTGAAATAAAAAATATTGTTGTTATTAATTTTCCTGAATTTGAAATCCACACTGTGATTATGTTAGAGAATGTCCTTATTCTTAAGAACTATATATGCTGAAGTATTTAGAAATAAAAGGAATGAGACCTATAATTTTCACATGGCTCAAGAAAAATAACATTTATTAATAATATGTATATGCACACAATATATGCCTAAATGTTTCTGTGTATATATATCCATACACAGAAACACACATGAGAGGGTGATAAATACACCAAAATGCTGAAAACTGATCAATCTGTATGAAAGAGTATATGGGAGTTATTCAATATTCTTGTAGATTTTTGTAAGTTTGAAAATTTTCCAAACAAAATCTTAAAAGTATTTTTAGTGTCCATGTCTTTTGTAGATGGCGCTAACATTGGGTACACAAACATTCATAGAATGGATGCGTTATAGCACTTCCGGTCCCAGTTCTGAGGCCCTCTGCCCACAGCCCCTTCAGCTGCATGCTCTGCGCACGCTCCGGCTTCATTTTCTTTAGTCCGTCTACTCACCAGGGCCAGGCGGAGCTCCTTGTGAGAAGGCTGAAGGGCTGCAGCTTCCCGGTAAATCTGCAAAGCCTCTTGGTAGCGGCCAGTGTTGTAATACAGCGCTCCCAAAGGAGATAATATCTCGGTGTTGCGTGCCACCTTCAGGGCCCTGAGTTTTAAGAAAGGTGAATTAACACTTTTCTTTTAATAGGTGCATTTCCAAAGGGCAAAACTTAGATTTAGGAATAACTGTTTAGGTTTGAGACTTAGCTCCAATATGGCCTTTGTTTTTATATCAAAAATTATGTTTAAAAAAACAAGATCATGGTGCCATACTCTTGACTATAAAAGTATCTCTAGTGACAGACTGGTATGGAAACAGCCTCCAGGATCTTTTCCAGGAATGGTGACGGACTCGTTTTGTTGTATGCACAGCACTTCATTTATATCCACTTTTGAAACTGCTATTTGTGCTTTGGGTTTGGTCCATAGCTTCAGAAAACAGTGGGGATTAAATTCCAACCTTGGTTTAGCTCCATGTTTTAACCAGCAGGCCAGAAAGTCATTAACTGGGTACCATTTACAGTGCTGTATTGTTCTCTTTGGCAACGAGAATCCATATTGCCTGCATTGGCAAAACTAGCTAGTATGCTGAGAGTAAGTCTGTTCCAATTACAAATCTGATGATAGAGTAACATCGTAATGACTTAGTACAGTGATGGATCACGGTGATCACATTGTCAGGTAAATAAATATAGAGTCACTATGTTGCACACCTGAAACTACTATAACATGTCAACTATACTTAAAAAAGTAAATTTTAAAAAATTTAAAAAATTGATTGGTAATTGCAGAGGTCTCTGGGCATCTTAGAAAGGAAGGAAAGGAACTTTACCGTTTGTACCACTCCTCAGCCGCGCCGTTCTCTCCCAGAGACCTGTAGAGTCTGCCCAGGTTCACCATGGCCACGTGATGACTTGGGCTAAGTTTGATGGCCTGCTGGTAATGGGCCACAGCCTTCTCTGAAGAGCCTATAACCAGAGGTGTGTTGGTAAAAGCAGAACATGCCTTAATTATAAAATACATGAGCTCTTTAATTTTCTGAGGTACATCATTTTTCTTAGT
The DNA here is from genome assembly GCF_987537825.1 of Furipterus horrens. NCBI lineage: Eukaryota > Metazoa > Chordata > Mammalia > Chiroptera > Furipteridae > Furipterus > Furipterus horrens. Next base: position 38,562,884 of record NW_028327174.1, read on the forward strand.
CATACCATCAATCATTCAGTTTGTAAATCAGCTTGCATTTTGGCTTCTTCTCCTTGTCACTGCCTAACTTTGAACCATCTCACTATTCTTTTTATTATATATAATTTTAGTCAAGGTGTATTCTGGCCATTGCCCTAGCTAATATGATGTTTTGAGATTATCGGTGGTTGTTATTTATAAAGATATATTGCTACTAATTATACAAAAAATAAATAAAAAAGGGGCTATTATAGAAAGAAAACTGCCCTCAAGCAATTTTTAAGGGTCTGTCTCAATTATTATACTGCAACATCGTAACTGAGACACTGCTTTAAATAAATTTTATTTAATTATATATTTTTGTTTAAAAGGTATTTATTTAAAAAAATAATGCCACCCTACATTTGTCCAATACATTGTATATTTTACAACACTTAAAGTGATCTCAGATCATCTTTGCAAGTATTTTTTGATACTATTTAGCTGCCTTTTGAGAGTGAAGAGATACTTTAGAATAAATAAAATTATTACTTACAGATACAGACACTAAAATGCAAAGACATTAGAGACTTGACAAAGATCCCAGGGCAAGTGAGGGTAAAGGCTAGAACTAGAATCAAATCTCTCAAGTCTGTAAGGTTCTACAAAGAATCTTCCTAGTGAAATTATAACTAAGTGACTGGGCTATAGAAGAGTTTAATGTTTTAAATGGAATGGGATGTTTATTACCTGCACAGACATCTTCTGAAGTGCACCTTTTTTGAATGCAAGTCTAAGAAGAGGTGCCAGACTACTGATAATGGGGAGAATTTCCCCAGTATAAAAACACAAATACAAAGGGAGTGGTAGGGATATATAGTGTTAACAGTGATATTTATTGGGATGGAATTTTTTTGTTGTTGGAGTAGAAGGAAGAGGGCTAGACCATGCCAACAGGAGGTCTCTTCCAGTGTTTACATCTGTGTGATGGGATTTATTATTATGCTGCAAATGAACCAGGAGGTGGCACTACAAAACAATTTTACATGAAAAAATAAGAGAAATGTGTTATCGCAATGTAAATTGTGATACTTCCGATATCCTCAAAACAACAAATTAATTAAAATTAAATTTTACTGTAGGGCAGAGAATGTAATAGTCAGTGAAAACAAAGTAGTGCATTTTGCATTAAATTCAAATATCTTTTTGTTCTGTATAAGTGTTCATATCATACTAACAGCACATGGGGCACAAACCATAAAGGAGGAGGGCAAAGGGGGAAAAATTGGGACAACCGTAATATATTAACAATAACAATAAAAAAAGAAAACAGAATCCCTGCTGTGTAAAGTTTTTCTTTTCTTTTTTAAAATAATTTATTTATTTGTTTGTTTATTTTATTTTTAGAGAGAGGGGAAAGGAGAAAGAGATGGAGAGAAACATCACTGTGTGGTTGCCCCTCACTCGCGCCCCCAACTGGGGACCTGACGTGCAACCTAGTCATGTGCCCTGACTGGGAATTGAACCTGTGACACTTGGCTTGCAGGCTGACGCTCAATCAACTGAGCCACAGTAGCCAGGGCTCCTGTAAAGTTTTTCATCAAACAGGGTGGAGTATTTTATAAAGCATTGTCATACATGACTACTCTATCAGTTACAATAATAGTTTCTAAAACATATATCATATATGTAACAATAAAAACAATTCTAAAGGCTTTTTTAAAATTAGTTACATAAAAGTATTTACCATCTGCCAGTAACTACATTCAGAGCAAGTTTTGCATCATCATAGAGGAACATTTCATTATCATAGATTTATAAGTTTGTATAAATGATACTCAAAGAAGATTCATTAAATCACCAAGACTACTTCCTGTCGCTTGAGGAGTTTCCCCTAGAGTTACAATGACAAGCACTGGGCGTATTTTACTGAACTGAGCCTTAAGATTTAGAGAAGTAACAGCCCAATGGTACCATGTGACCGTCAATGGTGTGTCTTGCCAAGCCCAGGAAATTTTACTTCTGAGTCATTATTTGGGTGGTTGCCATTTTGCTCGAGAGAGAATATTATCTAATCTCAACAGAACAGGTTCTCACTAATTTTACTTACCAGTATCAACTAAGAAAACACCATAGTTGTTGTGTAGGTCTGAGTTATCTGGACAGTTCTTTATTCCAACCTGGTATATTTCCTCAGCTTCCTTAAATCTCTCCTTTAGAAGAGAATAAACAAAAATAAATGAGAAAGTTCAACAACATCTTAAGAAACTGAATAATGGATGTGAGAACAGCAGAAAATAATTTCCTGAGCATCTACGCTGCAGAAGGCACCGAGACCACACACTAAGTACTCTGTCTGAATCAAAGTCAATGCTAACTGCACACATACCTACAATTCATATCTGTGCTTAGTTCATTTAGGGCAAATAGCTGGTGTTTACCAAGAAGTAATATCTGGAAGGATTTGCTCTGTAGTTGGAAAGAACCTCAAAATGGTTATTTAAATGGGATACCCTTCACTCAGTAACTCTCTGGATGAAAATGGATGATTTATCAATACATATAGGAGTACTTCCTAGGTGGCAATCTGACCAGAAAACAGGGAGGCCTGGGTGCGTTTGCATAGCGAGCACTCTTTTACCTACAGTATATAGTTTATTTGGGGAGGTTTTGGGGAGAGGCGGAAGAGAGGCTGATGCAGATTCTAGGAGGCCCTGCCAAATCCTTTCTTTATTGAAATGCTTCTATAGCCCACCATACTATTTGCCACTTCCTTTATTGACCCTGTGCTTTCCATCTCTGACCTGTCCCATCCAACAGGAAGATACATCCTCTCAGAGGCACACCTCCAACTCCTGCCTCTGTGGCAAGGTCCAAATCAATCACCACATCTCCAATGGATAATTTTCTAATTGCCCTGGTCTACTCTTTTAGAGATTCACTTTAACATGCTTTAATTAGCTCTTAAGTACATTTTTCTTTACTGCTATCTCAGACTGTTATGTCACATACTTTATGATATAGAAGGTAACAGCTAATTAATGAATAAGTTACCCAGGCTCTAACAATTACTCACAAGTGAACAAGTTTATCATTTCCTAGTAATGCTGTGATGGTTAAGTGAAAAGAAATGATTTGGCATCAAGCACATCGCAACTTTTCCTTTACTACACTCGAAGCATGAACATTTTCCATAATTTTATCACGAGTTACTAGTACTAAGTGTTCAACCAGATAAATGACAAGGGAAGGTACAACATCAGTCTTCTCAGACACGATACCTTAAGCGAGTGAATAAATTGTATTGAGTGTGCTCAACAATAAGCCAAGAAGCCTAACACAGATTGGACCTGAAAAGGTAAAGACACTTTACCCTCTGCAGAATGACTGAGGCAATCTCTTTTAATCCACATATTCAAGCACCGTTTTGGGAACAAAGTGTGGTTCAATCTGGTAAATTTCACTTATTTGAATTATACATCCATGATCCAGCAAAAATGGAGATCTATCTTTCTAAAAATATGTTTTTTTTTCTAATTGCCAAACTCAATAAATTGTCAAACTCAAAAAGTTAAAAATGAATGAAAATCTCTCTCCTTTAAATCTACTGAAGAGAAAAAAACTTGGCAAAGGTATCATCTACTAAAGGACTAGCAAGTGTATGTTAAATGGATAGAGGTAAAACACAAATTATGTAAGACTCCAATCAAATTAATAATTAGAGAGTAGCATTTGATATTTATTGACTCATCCATTCATTCAGCAAATGTTCATTGCAATGGCTGTAGAAAGTATGACACAGTAAGAACTGGGCTGCCAGTGTTCAGTGATATGGATTTGTTACAGAACGGGGGGTGTCCGGGGGTCCCCAGAGCCTGCAGGCCGGGGGATGGGGAAAAGGAAGCAGCTTTCAGGATGCCTTTGCATGCCTGGAGCTAGTGGCTACTGTCTTTGTTATGCAAATAGATTTGATGCTTCCAAGACCTCAAGAAGATGGGAGGGGTCTTGGACCAGAGGATGGTACTGAAAGAGCTCACAGAGCCTGAGTGAGGTTCTGTGAATGGTCAGAACTGGGTACCATGCCCACTGCGTCACAGGACGCAGTCAGGGATTTAAAAATAAGCGGCAGACATTTTAGCTGAGTACGCCATGTGGTTTTGAGAAGGGGACACCATGCAGCTTTGAAAAGGAAGGTACACCATGTAGTTTTGAGAGGGGGACACCATGCGGCTTTGAGAAGGGAGAACTCCATGCAGTTTACAAGGAGGCTGGGAATCCACACGGTTCTGGATTAAAAGCTGGCGGGCATCATAAGACAGACAAGGCCTCCCCAATCAAAATTGAATGATTGGCAGCTACCGGTAAAGCTGAACTGTGTCTAGGAAGTAGGGAAACGGTATCTCTAACTTTTCTAAAACTAGCCTGGTTTGGTAAGAGGAGGCAGAACTGTGTGTTTGGGGGTGTTTTAAAGAAAATAAGACTTAACGGCAGAAATCCGCAAATAACCTAAATCTATATAACTATTAAATAAACAATTCTTTTTCTTTTCACTAAACTCTGGTATTGAGAGTTATAATTCTGGCGGCGGGCAATCGGACCCCTAGCAAAACAGCTTGTGGGTTCTGCTTCAGTTGGAGCAGCCCAGGGGTTCTCTTACAGATTGGAATCCCAGCCTCACCATTTGCTGTCTGTGTGACCTTACTTGCCCTCCATGTGCCCCGTTGTAAAATCGGGATAACAAGCACCTCTCATAGGGTTGTTGTAAGGATTAAGCAGATTAAAACGTGTGAAGCACTTAGAATAATGCTTGGTATATAGTCAGCACTTTGCCATGTTCCCCATTTTCCTTACTATTACTACCAGGAATACTACTAGTGTTAATATTACTGCTTAAACCACTGAGAGACAGATGTCAATGACACAGAGATGAATGAAACAAAATACCTGTATTTAAGCTCAAAGACAAATGAATTTACAAACACAGCCCAATGTGAGCAGTGTATTAAAGAGGTAAGTGCAGATGCTCTGAACTAAGGCGGCCTAGATTGCTACTGCGACCACAAAAGGCATCATGACCCTGGTCCAAGGGCATTTCAGCCAACAGTTTTGAATTCCTCTCCCATCAAAACTCTTCAGGTAACTCTATATGAGAAATCATCAACTAACTTTTGAATGTTTTTACTTTTAATTATTCTTAATCACTTTTTGACCCAAAGATGAATAAATAACATCTTAGAGGCAACCAGAGAAAGATTATCTTGGCTAATTTCAACCTTGAGAATCAGTTCCTGAAAATCTTGAGTTTCCAGTTACCACCTGAACAACGTGTTTGACACTGATGCCAAATCTTTATCTTTATGAGATCAAATTTTCTATTTCACAAGGCAGTTTTAAATACATTAACATAGTCATAGTAATATAAAAAAATTTTGTTATTAAAAATGCAACAGATGAGATTTGTAGCACAGGAAATAAAGGACTATTAGAGTTGGAAAGAACATTAGTGGATACTAATTAACTACCATTTTTAACAAATAGAGAAACTTGGCTACAAAGTGCTTAACAGACTTGCCCAGGATCTCAGAGCTGCAAGGGGACAGAGAAGAAAGTAGATTATCCGTAGACATCCAGGGAATTGGTAATCTCTGAATATAAGCAGTTTCTGGAAATAAATAAGGGTGTCTCTAGCACCAAAAGAAACAAATACATTTTTGGCTATCTCGCCATCCATCCCCTCAACAAGTTATTCATGAGCACCATCTGTGTGTCAAGTATATAGTCTCACCATCTTGAGACAGACAATTAAATGGGATTCAGACAAGAAGATATTGCAAATGTATGTTGTGAAGAAGCACAAGGTACTTGGGAGGCAACAAGAAGTGACACGCAGACTCGGGGTTGGAGAGATGCTGCAGACCTGTCATGATCCAAATGCCCAGGGATGCTGGCTGCTATCTACTCTAGCAGCAGTGTGACATCAAGATGTGTTCGAAAAAAATCTGTGGCTACTGGAGATCTTAAAAACAGCCTTCTAACTAACCTGTGGGAGAGTGGAAAGCTGTTTTGCCCAAGAGAAATAAAATTCATGTCTTCGGATTCTAACTTGCTGAAGTCAAGTGCAATTACTATTTTTTCTGATGTAATTTTACCCTCCCCCCACTTTCTTGCTTCTCTAAAATAGGCAAGAAGATCACCTTTTTCATGTGAAACTTCTCTTATGTTGGCTTTATGTGCTGGATTTCCATTAGAAATTAAATTTTCAAAGTCCAAAGAAATAACGGGATTTAAAAGACCACGCATGTCAGAAGCAAATAATCACATCTCTGTATTCTTGGCAAACCCCAAGGGCAGACTCAAGACTCTGGATCTATGAAAAATGCCTTCAATATCTGTCTTTCTTTTCCTTTCAATGACTGTATATTTTCAAGGAATGATGAATTCCATTTATTAAAAAAAGGAAAGAAGAAAAATACTGCAGAGGAAAAATACCTCCTAGGTGCTTATTTAAAATAAATTCTACCTCCTCTAGAAGGACAATGCATTTATCTTAAAAAGTAGTAGTAGTAAATCCCTGAAGTTCAATTTCATGCCCTCACTTTCACTTACTTTTTCTGTTTAGCTATCCTGACCTAAGCTTGACTATTCTTAGTCTCTACTGATTTGTAAGATCCAGGGGAAATGAACATAAGCTATTTGTAGAACAACTTTAATTAAAAATGTTGGGGACCCAGAGAATGGTTCTGACAAAAATACGGTCTGCTGTATACATCAGAGTCCCCAACCAACTGCTGCCTCAGCATGAGATCGGCCCGCAAGGCCAGTGGTTAACATGGGCAGCATGCAGCTGTGGGCTCCTCTCCAAGGCTCAAAAGCATTTTCAGCAGGGTGGAAATAAAATGGGCCTTTGGGGAGAGAGAAAACACACTCAGCAGCTCCACTTTTTTACATGCTGGAATTACCCAACATGTTATGCTTTTTACCTTAAGGGAGGGGAAGTGAACAGTAGATCTTCTGAAAAAGGAACCCTGACTGTAATCATTCTCTTGGACAGACTGATATGTTTAGGAAACATTTTTCATAGTTCAGGTCACAACAACCAGGAGGACAAACAGACATGGGTGTAATGTAGCAATCCTCAAACTTCTTGGTTTCAGGACCCTTTTGCACTCTAAAAATTACTGAGGACCCCAAAGGAGCTTTGTTTATGTCAGCTATAAGTATTTACCACAATAGAACTAAAGTTGAGAAATGTTTTAAAGTATTTATTATTTATTTAAATATTATAAACTCAAATATAACATATTTATGTGAAAAATAGTTATAGTCTCCAAAGCAAAGAAAAATTAGTCAGAATAGGGACATTATTTTATACTTTTTGAAAATCTTTTTAATGCTTGGGTTAACAGAAGACAGTTGAATTCTCATATCTACTTTTATGCTCAACCTGCTTTTATATTTTTTTAGTTGAAAATACGAAGATAACCTGGCCTCACACAGACATTTACTTGGAAATGGGAAGAATATTTTAATAGTCTTTTCATAATTGTGGGTACATCATGTATCCTCTAAAAAAACTACTTTGCACTCATGAGAGAACGAGAATGAAGAAGGCAAATTACTTATTAGTCGTCGGCGGCAGCCGTCCGTCTCGAGAGACGATGGTGTAGCTTCTTAAGAGTCTATCTGCACCACCGAGAATGGCTGTGCAGTCCGACTCGGGAGTGACACGGTATCTGTCTCCTCCCGTGTTGAATCGACATCTTGCGATGACGCTGAAGCTACAGAGCCTGGGCAGGGTGATATGGAGGGTCTGCTGTTGCCCATGCAGCAGACCCCCCCTCTCTTCGCAGCTGAAGGGTCCAAGGGAAAGACGGAGTCGATACAGCTTGGGTTCAGGTGCGCCGCAGGAGTTGCTGGTGTTGACTACAACGTCAAACCGCCTTAGGGACTCCGGCTCCGGATTTTCTGTCGGGGTTTACTCCCTTAGCCTTTCCCCTGAAGAGGTATGCCGCAAGGCAGCGGAGGTTTTTTGGAGTCAGAGTATTCCTTCTCTGATGTACCCTGACTGGAAGATCGAACCAGCGACACTTAGCTCGCAGGCCGACGCTCAATCCACTGAGCCAAACCAGCCAGGGACAAATGGGAAGTACTTGTTGCAATATTGCTATACCCTTATCACACATTGCTGAAATCTTAGACAGACATCTGACTTCTTCAAAAGAAGACTGAAATAGGCCTACAAAATTAATCATGGTAAAGATTACACAAGAGATACTTCCTCTTTCAGAAAACCCATTACTTTATTACGACTAATAAGTTACTTTATTTACTATTTTAAACCTGGGACATTTAGGACCAATGGAGATGTTTAAACTGGTGTCAATGACTTCTCAGAGAAACTTAAGACAGCAGTTCAAAACATACGGCAGATGTCTGCTTTCTCACCCTCTGCTTTGCTTTCTTGTCTTTATAGTTTTCCCACTCATCAGTCACCAACATGGACATTTATGAGAAACATGCTGTCACTATTTCATGTCTAATTCTCTTTCACATAAAACTGAAATGAATCAGTTACGTTGGCAACTCTCCATACCACGGAAATCTTAGATATTTCTGAATCTGAATTTTCTCATCACCTAGCAGACTGTGATCAACACTACCCTGCGACAATTTCAGTGAGAGAAACACTTTAAAGAGGAAATGCCAAGAATTATTAAAAAAAAAAGCTAGAAAGAAAGTATAACAAGTGTAAACAACCACAGGGTGTAACACTGTCAGGAGACCCGAAAAAGAGAGAATACGCACATTTAATGAGCAGCTTTCTTCTTATGCCATTTAATCTTCATTCTTTGCAGTTCTAGGCACATGGCTCTCTTTCTATTAGAGGAAGACATTCTATTGTCCTCTGCCCCCACATGGTCTATTCCCTCTGACCAGGAAGCTTGTCCTATTCATTTTTACCTAGTTATAATCTATAAATTCTTCAGGTATCATATTAAATGTCACTATTTGGTCACTGTCCTCACTCCCTATGTACCACTTCCCACATTAGGTTAGCTCCTTTTAGCATTTGCACCGGTACTTTCCCTTTGCCCATTTGTTACAATTGTGTTAGACATTTGGGAGGAGGCCAGTAACGCAATTCTTTGTTTAGGGGGTGGACTTACTTTCTAGACTCTGAGTTACAGGAGGAAAAGGCACATACCTCGCTACTGCAACAATCTCTAATGCTTGGTGGTAGCTAGATGCTCAATAAATGTGCGCTGAATAATTAAATCAATGAATACTTAAAGTAGGGTTCAGTACAAGTTCACTTGGCCACACAAGCAATGCTACACACGGCTAAATCTACCCCAAAGGGGGCATTTTTAGAAGACAGAAATTGCCCTTAAACCTCTTATTCTCTTGACCTATACTTCTAACTTATATTTTACTGTTCCAATTTTCATTCTTGTGTTAGGTGAAGTCCTATCCCAAAATACATAGAAGGAAAATATTTTAAGTGTTATCAAATTAATTAAATGAGTTTTTCAATCGGGCTTGCCATAATTTGCAGTGGTTCAGAGTCATAAACAATGTTAACTTTATTTCCTTTACTGCTAGCGTATTGTAAGCTATATAATTCATGGCAAGCGTAAGCCACTTAAAAAGGATGGTGGGTCTGTAAGTGTTTATAATCCTATCTGTGAAGCTGGAGTACAGCCAGTTCTGAATGCTAATGGAGAATCAGAAGAGAGCAGCAAGCCAGAGACCACCCTGGCTTTGAATCTAAGAGTTTATTTTTGTTCTTTGTTTTCTTCTTTGCTGCAGCAGACACATAGGGGCACCAACTTTCTTCTGGATCCTTTTATGTATCTAATTTCTATAACAACCCATCTACCTGGGTTTCCTCTATCACTTCTCTTCTCCTTTCTGGCCCCTGGTACACCCAACTCATTAACTACAGCCCATTCCCAAATCTAGTCCCAGCACCTCAGCATACAGTGAAAGGCAGTGGGGGAGGGGTTGAGAGACCAGGCTTTAGTCCAGATCCTGACATTAATGATCTGTATGACCTTGACCAGCACTAAATTCTGTGCACCTCACTTTTTATCTGAAAAATGAGAAAATTAAAAGATAATTTAAAGTTTTCCCCCTATACTATTCTTCATTTTCCCCTCAGAGAAATTACCTACTCATAATATTGTTTCATTTTTTTGAAGCCCTAAATCTATCTTTCCATCCCTGATTTCTCTCACTGCCATCTGTCCATATGGTACTTTCATTTAAATATTCCACGAACATTCAAGACGTAAAGGTTTTACTCTGCTGGTGGCAGAACATATTGGTACCACGCATTTGGAAAGCAATTTAGTAATGAATCTCAAAAACAATCTAGTAAGGTATCTCAATGAAACATGCTAATCCTTTCAGATATGGGAATTCTACTTCTAGGAATCAGTCATTCAGAAATGATTCAGAATATTGTTTTTAAAAAGCCACAGAAAGATAAACTTCACACACATATACACACCAAATTACCAACAGCTAGGATATTATTATGTTAATTACAATGGATCATTTTGATAAACTAGTATACATCCATTAAAATGGTATTTATGAAGGTCATTTAGCACCATGAAAATACATATCACATTATGTATAATTCAATGGCAAGTGAAAATAACAGGATACAAACTATATGTGAATATAAGTACAAAAACAAAGAACTACATTAAAATGACCTGCGGGATATTAAAAAATGAAAGTAGTTATTGTTTCCAGGTATTATATTGTAGGCGCAAGGTATGTACTATTTTCTCTGATTTTTCCACACTTTCCATTATATTTTTATATAACTTGTGTAACTGGAAACAATGTTGAAGCTGTTCTCACTTCCTCCCTTCCTAAAATCTTGCTTCTCCCTGGCTTCCCCGTGGCTATCAGTGGCTAGGTAAGTCTTCTCAGTCCTTCAGGCACTCTGCCCTGGAGTTCTTAATTTTCTATTGTTCTTTTCCTTTCATCTTTCATTTGCAGATAGTCTCTCAGTACAAAGGAAATCTTTTTCCACAGTAGAGTTTATCCATTTCTACAGTACTCCTGAAATGAGGCTCTCAACTACTCACATCAGAATGCATTTAATGCCCTCTCCAAAATACCCCACAGATTTCCACAGGATTTTCCTCTTCACATGTTTTAAAACCTATCCCTCAGACAGTTAACCTTTGCTTTCTATTATAAATCGATTTCAAAGTTGGGCTTCAATATGTTCCATCACATAATGTCTTTTCAAGCTTATTAACCTACTTTTTCAAATGTCCCCTTCTCTGATGCTCTACTCTGCACAGATTTACTTACTACCTTCAGGTTCCAAAAGAGTAAGAAACGCTATATTAGTCACAGAAAAACACTAGAAGGTATTATTACATTCATTGTTTTATTAGCAGTGAGGATAGGAAACAGTGTCAACAGACAGCAGCATGCTCCCAGTAAGGGTAGGGCACTACCAAATGGGCCTTGTTTCCTCTTTTTCTTTATTTCTTTTCCTTCCTTCTCCCCACCCCCACCCCCAACTCTACCTTCCTCTCTCTCTAGAATCACAACCTTAGATTAGGGGAAAGACTTCAGAAAGAGTCTGACAAAATCTCTCACATCTTTGTAGCCAGTCTTCTACAGGGCAGGCCACTGGTAGTACACGCTTCCCCCCTACTAGGTGAGTGTTCTAGGAACCCATCTGTATCGTGTATCAGCTGGTGTTGTTGTGAGAGGCTGTGTTCGGCGTCAGTGAATTTTTTGGAAGACTCTTTCAACGTGTTTGCCCACTTCACAATGGATGATTTACAAGCACACCTGCACACACTGTGCTGAGTGTACAGCATTTTTTTTTTTTTTTTTTTACCAAAAACGGCAAGACACCCATGCCCCTCCCCTACTCATCCAATCTCACCCTGAGCAACTTTTTTTTTGTTTGTTTCTCTGGATGAAAAAGTCCTCAAAGGGAAACATTTTGCTGATGTGGAAGAGGTGAAACAAACAAACAACAATGGCAGAAGCACTAAAAGGTATCAAAATCGATTAGTTCAAAAACTGTTTTGAGCAGTGGAAAAAAGTTTGGGTAGGTGTATTACATCAAATGGAAAATATTTGGAATGTGACTGAAGTTTAAACATGTAAGAATAAATACATAATTTTTTATAAATAAATTCTGGGTTTTTTGGCCCCTCCTCATTTAATTCAACCAATTATCCAGAAGTTGAATAGCTGTACCTAAAGAGTCTTGGGTAAAATAGAGGTCAACCTGGAGAGAAAATTCCACAATGTGGTGCTCTGCTACTGATCCAGGCAATGTTATTTATTAACAATGTAAATAAATAACTAGAAGCTATTCTTACTCAATTTGCCAGCTAAAATAGCTGGGAAGGGTAGTTAATACAATAAATGGCATAAGAAAAGGACTAAAAAGTCCTGAAATTTTAGGCTGATATAAAGATGAATTCTTTCATCCAGGCTGTACCAACTTGCCTGCAAAATGATGAGACCTGGATTAACAAATCTTTACTTTCTTAGCGTTTTCAGTGGACTGTATCTCCAGGCTGGGCCAGATTATCACGTGGGTACTAAACAACGAATATTATCCATTTTAGGGCGTGACATAATAGATACAGAGGATCTCCAGCCAGGGAAGTATTTCTATCCTACCCCGAGCTTATGAATTAGTTTGAGAAGCCAGTTCAATTTGGGAGCCACATACTCATAGAGAAAATAGATAACTCAGAGATTAGGCAAAGCAACATGACTGGAAGGAAAGTATTTGGAAACCAGGGTAAATGAGAAACAAGTTGAAAGAAGTGGAGTTAGCCTAGAAAAGAGATTATTAGAGATGTGACAAGATAACTGTGCTCACAAGCTGTGCTCAATAAGCTCTCTGTGACACTAGGCCCAAAAGGAACAAATTACAGAGCAGGTGATTTCAGTACAGTGTAGGGAAGAGCTTTTTAACATTAGATTGGCTCCCAACCACAGTAAGAATGGGCTATCCATGTGCAGAGATGGCCCTAGTAGATGACCTGTGAGGGGAGTTTCACAAGTGTGTCTTTGATTGACTAAGGTTTATAAACATTGTTTTCATATACCCTGGGTGTTTAAAATTGTGGAATGCTGTTAAATAAGGTTGTGTCCCTCCCCCCTTAAAAAAGACATCATTTTGCTTCCAAAGAATATGAAGCTAGGTGGCTTTTCCTGTAATAGTTTTCTTGTGCATCTGAAGCATTCTTTTTATCACTAAAGAATTCAAATCATGAGGACAAGATGTTAAAAGAGAGTGAAGGCAATCCTGAGTTACACTGATTGGCCTCTCTGTTTCTTTGATGTTAAAGTCAACTGCCCAAAGGGGCAGAATAGAAAACCTTTCAATCTTTCAATCACACTCTTAGATCTCACAGCATTTTACATTTGAATCTAGAATAAGAAACACTGGCAAAAGATGTGATGTTTGTATGTAAGAAAAGATCATGGCCATAGTCACAAGTTGGTTTTTGTAAAAATTGTTCATAACTTCAACTATGAGACATGCAATAACTTTATATCACCTTGCCATTGTGATTCACAAAAAAATAAATTTGTAACATAATTTATTTTAAATAAGGCAATTTGATACTTCTTAAATATAGATGATGAGAAAAGTAAATATGCCGTCCTTTTTTGTTTTCACCATCTATAAAATGTGTTAATAGTAAGATACTACAGAATGGACTAAAAAAAATTTCAAAGTCACTAACCATCTCTATCATTTTTGAAATACTAATTTTTTATGAACTTAGAGTTCATCAATTTGGAAAAAGAATGTAACTGAAACTTTCAGATACTAAGGCAAGTCACTTTTCTCAATATTAACATATTAATATTTTATTTGTATAGAAACAATAGCATTAATTACATTGGAGCCTTAAGCTATTCATGAAATATTTATTAGCATTTACTTGATGTTAAACAAGATAGTTTTAGACACCCTAGAGTGTTAGAGGCTTAAGTGACAGTGAGGATAACTTAAAGAGTATTTATCAATTTTCAGATTTGTAAACTGAGACCCAGAGAAACAAAGTACTTGTCACCCAAGTCTGAGCAGTTGGTTATGATGAAGTGAGGTCTAGAACCGGGTGTCCCAGTTTACTGTCAAATGCTTATAATAGCACAGCATAGAGTAACTGAATCCCACAGTAACTAAAGTTAAGACATGCTGTCTGAATGCCTGCCTTACACGGTAAACTATCTTAAGCCCTAGTGAAGGAATATGTATACAAAGAAGAAATTGCTTTTATTAAAACAAACAAACAAACAAACAAACAAACTTGTAGCCTTGCAAGGAAAATAAACCTGGAAAACTATTTAAGTTATAGTTCAAGATATTAATTTAAGAAATAAAAGTATATGATTAGTTGATATGTGTTTCCTAAAAAGTTATAGGAGCTTCAAGACAATATAACTCACCATGAGATGGGAAGGTGGAAGACTGTTGAGGGAGGAAGTGGAGTTGACTTGGATCTTGAAAAATAGGGAGGTTTTGGAGGGAGAGAAAGAAAAGATGGCATTACAGAAAGATGGAACTGTGTGAATATCTGTAAAGAGCTCCCCCAAAACAACATGCCGTGTTATTACTAGGACTATTAGGTCACTGATATTGTCACTTATCTTAAGGGTCATTTTCATTAAGAAGAGCAATTTCATGTTTATAATCTGTCCTGGTGAGTTGTGAAAAAAAGATAAGTGGGAACTATTAATACAGTGCCTTATTTACTTACTTACTTACTTATACCTCATTATTTCCCAAAGAAACTGAGGCAGCTTTCAAAACTATAGAACATAAACTGAATAAAATAATTTATTAAGGAAAGTCAGCATAAACCAGGATTAAAAGCAGCACTCACAGAAAAGCAGATTGCATGGTCCAGATTAGTTTTTTGCTGGAGGTGGGGTTCAAGGATAAAAATAGATTTGACCTTTCTAGGATTTGCAAGGTTCTTCATGCATTAGATTAAAAAATATATATATATTGTAATTCAAAAGTCTAAGGCTTTCCTAATACTGAAACATGAGAGAAATTTCTCTGTTAAGATGTCATAAAGAAGCCACTGATTGATGTAGGAGGTGCTGGCCTCAACCCCATCCCTGTCCCCATGGGTAAAATGACTAATTTCACATGGCTATTCCTCAGTGCAGGACAAGAACATCATCACACTGAGCCACAATTCACTTACAAAATAGTATGGTCCACATGCCCAGCCTTCCTTGTAACACAAGAGTAAATTTAGAATACATGCTGGATTGGAGGGCCTCCATGTTCTTCAGTTCACATTGATTCATTTATTTATGCAAAATGTATTGGTTGCATGTAATGTGACAGGCATGGGGAAATAGCCATGAATAAAGACAGGCGGCCATTCTCATTCAGTTATTATAGTGGTGGGAGAAAGATCACAAGAAAATAAACAGATGAGAGATAGTGATAAATGTTATGGGGAAAAGTAAGGCAGGGTAAGGTGATGGAGAACATGGTGGGCAGTGTGAGGTTAACAGTTAGAAAGGGTAGTCACAGACAACCTCTCCCATATGGTAATATTTCGGCTAAAACCAGCATAATACAAGGAAGGAAACTCTAAGATGTCTGAGAGAAAAGGGTTGCATGCAAAGGGAACAGTTAGTGCAAAGGCCCTGAGTGAGAAGTATGCTTCGCACGCCTGAGTAGCTGCAAGACAGCCTGTCAAGCATTAGCAGGGTGAGGGTCTTCTTATGAAAATAAAGGACCTGGATGAAGTGAGAAAAGGGAATAATGATGGAGCCAATAATTTCTTCAGAAAATCCCTACTGTGTCTGTTTCAGTGCAAGCCAAAAGCAGCTGAGGTCTGCCAGTATATACCATAGAACCCAGCCATCATCATTTTAGCTTAAATACTGTGCTAAAATCACCCAGTATAGACATGGGCTTTTCTCTAAAGCCCACCTACAATATATGTATATGTAGGATATTAGAGCGAGACAACTACATTTATCATTTCTGACATGTAAATATCCATAGAATGTCTTAATTCTGTTTCCTGGTGAAACCTCCAAAGTCTTTCAAGTGCAAACTGCATCCCTAGATACCTGACATGCAATACCAAATCATTCATTATATTTAAGCCAACTGAGTGGTGCTTGAGTTTGATTTTAAAGACAATCTGGCAATTGCATGAGAGCAGAAGCTACTGTCCATCGAGGGCACTTACGTGCATCAACAAAACTGTACCATCAACTTAGAGAAGACGACTTACATTTGTTTCCCCATAGCAGGGGGCAGGCACCCAGCACACTGTAAAGTGGTACCAAATCATTCAGACACAAGTGAAAAGAAGGAGGGAATTAAAACACCCCTCTATTTTATGCCAAGAGAAATGCTGTCCCAGGAGCCTGTCCTATCAGGCTCTGTGATCTTCTAACGGGTATTGAGACACTGGACCTATAAGCTGATTGATACTTTGTTCCATAATAAGTTTAGAGATCTTAGTATCTAAACAATTCCCCCAGAAAGATGTGATAAGTAAATAGTGGTAAAACCACCAAGTACTGTGTATTGTTCTTGACAGATTTTGTCCCAAAGTGATAGAGAACATATCCAAGGCCTATAATGAACCATTTTTGTCTAAAGATCACTTACACTACACAGAAAATATCAGAGTGAGAATACTATGCTTGTAATTTCTGTCAAGAGGAAAACTGACAAAGGGATTAATTATCCAGTATGAGCTTATAAACTAAACAACGAGTACCAAAAATCTGTGTAATATTAACTTATCCATTCAACAGTAAAATTTAAAAAACATTACGTGAAATTAAATGGAAACCATTACCTGCTCAGCCAGTAATGAAGCTAAGCTTGAATAAGCATCTGCAAACTCTGGACCATATTTAATGGAATCCTTCAGTAAAGTGATAGCCTCTTCTTTATTCTCCTGGGACCTAGAGATTACAACAGGGGAAAAAACATCTTTTAATACAACTTTGTTTTAATCCTCTGATTAGACTTTAAGATCTAATTTATTTTAGCAAAGAGTAACTGATTCACTCTGGGTTTTATTGCAAATGCATTGAACTACACTGTCTCAAGGTGTCAACAGTTTGTGTCTCTGAATTCTCAGTGGGAAGAGATGTTAAGACATAAATGATATTGCAGGTTATTCACTGATTTCCTCTTATGCACTTTTTGGGAGTTTTATTTAATATCTTTCAAGTTTGTTAGCCAGAAAGTTAGACTCTCAGAGGAGCAATTTGAGGACATTCCCTGGGTGGCACGGGAGCCAGTTCCCAGGCTGTGGAAGATGATCTGAGTGCCTGGGGGCTGGGCTCCTTACAGTGGCTGAGCCACCCATCAGGGACAAGCCAGCCAAACTGCCCATGTTAGTCTTTGTTTTTATAACTAAGAGAGATGACACTTTACACATGATTTAAAACATTAGAAAATATTGCAACTACTGGCTTGCAAATAACAATCAGCTATTTTATCACCATATTTTTACTAACAATTGAGGCTGGGTCTGTGTTTTTCATGTTAATCTTCTCCCAGTAATTATCCTTCTTGTTCGAACAGTACCTATTGCCCCAGAGTAATTACCATTATATTGGGTTACAGTTTTCTCTCCTGTTAGTGCCATGAGGCAACACTGCGTCATTGTCCCAATATCAGTATCTTTGAAGCTGAAAATATCCACTGGCAATGATCAACTTTGCTACTAATACAATTCCACAAACACTGATCATCTGCTAAGTGCTAGGTATTGCAACTGGGAAAAGAAGTGGAATAGTGGAATAAAGAACAGAACTCCTGGAACTAGAGAGCACACAGCCAAGGGGAGCCCCATCTTTACCAGCTACCAGTGCTTACGTTCTTACTAATTAGGATCAACAATCATTTAGTCAGCAATGAATAGCTACCATATGCTCTGGTCAATTTTCATGTAACATTATTAATTTAATTAATATTAATTAATTAATTATATATTATTTGATTAATAATTATAATTAATTATAACAATCTCACGCAGCAGGTATTATTGCCTTATTAAACTCATTTTTTTCTAATGAGAAAATTTGGATTTGGAAAAGCCAAGTGACTTATCACATTCACATAATCTGTCTTCTGAGTCAAGAGCCAGGGCTCTTCTATCACACCACATCTACTTAGTCTAACTACTTATAAATTCACCTCTTGGGACTTTGTTGTTCCAAGTGCGATTCACGGACTGGTCTTAGCAACATTGCCTAGGAGCTTGTGAAGATGCAGAGTCTCGGGCCCTAACCAGACCCACTGAATCAGAGCCTGCATTTTAAAAAGATTCTCAGGTAGTCTGTATCCACGCTGAGATTTCAGCATAATTGCTCCATGAATTATCAAAAGCAACTGAGAGTCATTTCTGCTACAAAACCCCAACGGCCTCAGTCACTGTAGGAGAAAGTTCTATAGTGGGAAAACTAACATTGACTCCCACGCCTGAGTTCCAAGTGTTAGAAGCAGCATATTACAAGGTGATTTTACCTGGAAGATAACCTTCTATCATAGACCTTGGAAAAAGAAGTCATGTTTCCAGCATATACGTTGCATTTAACTACTCAATTTAGCAAACATATATCATTGTTTTTTATATGTCAGCTCTTTCCCCAAGAAGGTGACTGTCCATGCTATCCTCTCCTTTTTGGGGTCTAGCTAACTCCTGCTGGTCTCTCCATGTGCAGTCCTGCCCTAGCATCAAAACGTAACACCTGTGTCCTTGAGTAGAGAGTCTTTGGGATGTGACTTTGCAGTTGCATGGTTATACAACATTTGCATTACAGTTCTATGGGTGCTGCTTTCTTATTCATTCATTTTAGCCAACAAACATGTGTTGTTTGTTGTCTGTAGGAGCCTGTAGAAGTCCACTGTGTTTACATCCTCTTGAGTTTCTATTCTAAAATATATCTTGAAGTATTCCTTGATGTCTTTTTAAATAAGAACTTATTTTTTAATCCTGGTAAATTTTACCATTGATTTCATGGTTAGCAGAACTCTTCCTCCAAGAATTCTGTATATCTTTATTAATATTAACTTAGAAATTCTCTCCAAATCCAAAGGAAGATGTGGATTTAGGAAATTAAGGCTGAAAAATCAAGTCCCTCATGACATAATTTAGCTTGGGTATTCTTCAAAATCAGCAGGAAAAAAATACCGAAAAATTTGACAGTAAAATCTTCAGTTAGAGCGGCAGCTTAAATCTTTTATGTATGAACTCACTGAGATTAATTACCACTAACACAACCCATAGTCCATGAACATTGGTGTGACACATGGAAAGCTCAGCATCAAAGTTATTTAGAGGGAACTTGAATTTTTTTACGAAAACTGCATTTCTATGAATCTCTTGAGAGACTTGACACAATTTCAGAGAACCACTGTATCTCACAATTTTGTTTAGTATGAGTATTGCAAGATGCAAATACTTAGGCAGACAGGCCATTTCCTCTTGGCTCTGCACCCTTGGGTGACTCTATTTTCCATGAGAGCCTTTGAGAGCCAGTCTTTAGATACCAAAAGGGTCTGGCATGTGCCATATTAATTGGTATTTTAAAATGCTTTTTATGAAAGCCTCCAAAATTAATATGTGGTCATTTTGTTGTTCTAGTTTCTGAAAGGGAGAGAAATAGTACGTATAGTAATATAGAGAGAAATAGAAGATATATTTCTTCTGCAGTCACTCTTTTGCTCACCCTTCGGTGGGGTTTTATGAAATAGGTGTGGCTTTGATACAGTAACTTATAGCAGATAATTCATCTAAATGGAACCTTCCTTGGCCACATAGTCACATGATTACTCATGAGAACTTAACTTCATTTCAACCTGTTTCTGAATAGCATCCATTTCATATCTACATTATGGCCCATGTCTCTCTGATAATTATCCCATATTTTTAAAAAAGGGACGATATTCCTACAATTCTACTAGATTACTGCAGCCTGTAGTGCACCTTACTTGGGTTTGCTTGCTAACGTGCTTGAATCAATACCCTTAGTTTGCAACCTGTTCCCAGTTCCCTCTCTCTGCTCCTCTTACTACATACAGACAATGGAAAGATACATTTTTCCTACAGCACTGCTTTCAGCATAGTTCCTTATATAAAATCTTCATGAATGCCCTATTGCCTACAGACTCTCAGTTTAAAACCCTCTATGTCACGGTTCTGACCAATATTTAAACATACCCGGGTGTCCACCGATCCAGCTAGACTGGGTGGCCTTTCACATCTATTCTCCAGAACCTAAAAGATTACCTACTCCTTCTCTACCCTTACTGTACCTTAAAACCACTCGGGATGCTTTTCAAAAGACCTTAGTGTTCTGAGGTTGGCCTCTTCACCAGAAGCTCTCCATAGGGATATGACAGCCATCCAGATTTGAGAATTATGGGTATAGTCTAACTCCCTTGGTTTACAGTAGAGGAAACGGAGATGCAGGGGCCTCAGTAACTTGTCCCAAGCAAAAAGGAAGACGCCCCCTCACCCCCAGGTCTTGTGCCTCTCAGCCTGGCATTCTTGCCTGTCACCTCACAGGTGGCTTTCCCCTGCTCCCCATGCAACTTCTGCTTCCTGGGACTTAACCAGCTCACAGCATGATCGCCTCATCAGAGCTCTTAAACATGTAACAAAGTCAGCAACCGCATATATGCTACCTCTCTTAGGATTTGGTTTTCTTTTTGTGTCTCCATAACAAAAAAGGTGGTAGGGGATTCACTGTTAGAAGCCCCGTTCTGGCCTCCAAAGGGGCAGCTGCTCTTTGCCCTCCAGCTCAACACTTTAAGGAGTAACTGGGCCCCACATTACTTTTCTCCCCCAAGGCCGGGCTCAGCATGTGAAGGGCTCCCAACACGGCCTCCCCAGGAGGGTGCAGTGTCGTCTATGAGTGAATGTGTCAAGCAGGCAAGGTTTTCAAACTTCATTTCCCAACAGTTGTTGGCTGAACATTTACTCCCTGTGAAGGACAGTGATTCCTTTGCATTATTTATTTTAATTGGATAATATAATCCATTTTATATCTGTTTCTATGCCTCCTTCTATATTATAGAAGTGATCCTAAGGAAGAAAGAAGCACCCAATGCTTGGAGTCATAAAAAAAAAATTATGAATTTAGTTTTCATTTTACCTGACCTTCTAACTTACCAGGGACTGCTAAGCAGCTTCTCTACCTTAAGTCTGCATAGGAATTAAAAGCACAGACTCAAAAACCAGCCCTGGGTTTGGATTTTACTTCTATAGTTTACTTGGCTGTGTTTTCCTTCGGCAAATTATCTGACCTCCTTGTGTCTTGGGCTCACAGTAGGCGTTATGTATGTTTTGTCTTTTATTAGCCTATTTAATGTTTCTAAAATCACCCATTAAAATCAATCTTTTACTTTTAAATTATTTTTAAAAATAAAGTAGAATGTGGTGTTTCTGAAATTCCCTCAAAAGTAATATACTTCCATATTTTAAACTACTCCCCAAAAATTCAGGTTAAACTCTAGAGTGATTTTTTTCCTGTGTCTGATATCACAATAGATTTTTAATGTAATAATAATCATTAAATATACAAGTAACAGAGAAGGAAAACTCTGACTCCAAAAAACCTCCGCTGCCTTGCGGCATACCTCTTCAGGGGAAAGGCTAAGGGAGTAAACCCCGACAGAAAATCCGGAGCCGGAGTCCCTAAGGCGGTTTGACGTTGTAGTCAACACCGGCAACTCCTGCGGCGCACCTGAAGCCAAGCTGCATTGACTCCGTCTTTCCCTTGGGCCCTTCAGCTGCGAAGAGAGGGGGGGTCTGCTGCATGGGCAACAGCAGACCCTCCATATCACCCTGCCCAGGCTCTGTAGCTTCAGCTTCACTGGAGAGGACACTCCAGCGTCATCGCAAGATGTCGATTCAACACGGGAGGAGACAGATACCGTGTCACTCCCGAGTCGGACTGCACAACCATTCTCGGCGGTGCAGATAGACTCTTAAGAAGCTATACCATCGTCTCTCGAGATGGACGGCTGCCGACGATACAAGTAAATAGTGTCACTCTAAATGTAAAATAACAACAGTAACAAACAGAAGCATTACCCCTGGAAACCTCATTCTAAGGCAAACACTGACTTGAGAAAGCATAAATGATAGACTGATAGTTCCATATTCACTCAGTGATGGTAAGCCACCCCAAGGAGTGGGTCTTCATTTCTAAGGGTGGTTGCTACGGGTGAATATTTAGGCATGAAAGAATCAGAAGCAATTTTGAACCTCTTCTTCAGCCAAGCCAGGAAAGCCTCTTAGAAAAGAAGATTTTAAGCAGCTATTTCCAAGTAAAAAGAGAAGCAGGAAATTTCAAATAGATACCATGAAATTCCTTAATCATGGGAATGCCCAACGTATTCTGATAGTACAGATCACCCCTGGGCCAGCATTAACAGTATTAAAACTTCCTAATGCATTCATTTTTGGCTCTTTAATAAGCTATTTTATAGAAACCAGAAGTCTGTTGTCGATGTAAACCCCATCTATGCAGAGTTACTTTGTTATCCATTTACAATGAATCAACACGTCAATTCAAAAGGGGGAAATATGAAAATAACATTTGCCTCTGAATTGACCAAGCATGGAATTTAGATAACCAAGTCCACAGGTTGTTTCTCTAAATTAAGTAGAAAAAGCTTGAATTAAATAACCCTGAATTGGTGAAGAAATTGGTAAGGTCAATCTCAGTACATAACCCTCCAATTAGCCACAGGCACACTTGCAGTTAGAATCACAGAAAGAAACATGGAATCACGTTGGAAACTCGGGTCACACTAAGGACACTGAGGACAGTCAGGGCTTGTGTTAGGGGCTTCAACTCACTTTGAAGGAACTATTAGGGACACCTGGATAGGTGAGAGTAAAACTGCTCCAGGGTTAAGTAACATTTCTTGCCTCCGAGCATTCTGAATTTCCTTATCTGAATTTCTAAGTCACCAGCTGATGACTGACACTCGTCCACGAACTAACCTATTGTCTTCACTTTTCCCTGAAGTGGAGAGTTCTCAAATTTTAGTGCTTAAAAATCATTAAGTGTCTGGTAAAATGCAGGATCCCCCATAAAATTCAATATACCTGGGGCAAGGCCAACGAATCAGTATTCTTAATAAGCCCCTCAGGTGATTCTGTTGAGGGTGGCCTTCAGCCTATGCTTTAAGAAACTCTGCCCTGATTACTACATGGGATTGCCTGATTAACTGTTCCTTGATATAAGGGTAACTAAAACAGGATTAAGGAAACTTAAAAAAAAAAAAAAGATGACTTCCTGAGACAAAGAGAAAGGTCACAATGGCCAGCTGATTTGCCCAGATGATTGATACCTCCGGATGCCCCATGATGTGGGGAGGCTGGAAGGTAGAGGGATACAGTGGGCAATACTGCAATTGGGAGAGGCAGTTTTCTCTTTCATAGAAGCTCTTTGTGAAATTCCTCTATTTTGCACCCAAGTCTTAGCTCCTGTGTTATCCATATAGTCATCACATATAAATAAAAAGCTCCTCATACACTGTAAGCTAAATACCACTCTCTTACATTTCCCCCAGGAACTTCCAAAAGGCTAAAATTCCTGAGAAGGGGTTCCTGGAACCAATCACATCTTCATCATTGATTTCATAAGAGAAACATCAAGTAGAAATTAGATCTTGTTCATAATGTGCAAATCTTGCCATTGAACATTTGTAGTTTCACAGGGAATTTCCCCTTTGGTTATACAGCACTAGACAGTTTTTCTTGTGTGTTAAGTAAAAACATTTGCATCATCTCACTTTCCTGGCTCTAGCTCAATGACAGATATTTAGCAAAAGCAAATAAAACTTCACCACATTTTCTTTCAGTAATTAAAGACCTGTTAAGTATCAATTTAGAAAACTTTTTGGACTCCTGTCTAAAATCTCAAGACACATTCATTTAAACTGAAAGCAGATGCTTGCTTTGAAAAAGTATTGACATTTTGGGAGAATTTAGGAAATGCCAGTAACAGAAATAAATGGATTTGGCAATCCACTTGGCAGTAATAAAATTTCCCATTAACCACAGTGTGAACTTGGAGTGCTGGGAAGCTCTTTTAATTTCTTTTTCTTTGTCAGGGTATTTGTTGTTGTTGGAGCCAAAAAAAAAAAAAGATGTCTTTCACGAAGAAAAAGTTCTTTGGATTTTTTTTTTTTTTTTTTTTTTTTTTTTTTATGTGGTGGTGGTGAGGAGAAGGGGGTGGCTGATAGACTTTACTAGCTCTTCTGAAAAGTTGAATCAGGAAAGTCAAATTGTAAATGTCTGATTAAGAAGATCATTTCAGAGCATACATTTTTCTGTGGCTTCACTATCTTTCCTATACAGTTTCATAAGATTGGATCATCCTTTGTGCGGCCTCTTTTATGATCGAGTTTACTGAGCTCATTCCCGGGCAATGCAATGGCAATGTTGCATCTAGTTTAGAGGTGTTCATCCTAGTTTTTCTGCTTGACTTTTTACAGAAGCCACACAGAACCAACTGCTTGCAGGACTGATTCGTATTATATGGTGGTAAAGAATGAATTTTTTTTCTTGAACTCCAAACCCATACTCAATAGAGTTAGCATTAAGCACACCACCTGCCCTCCCCCCATAATGGGTATGCAGGATCAGATTCGGGTCACTACAGAGACAATGGGAGGCGGTTGGGGTGCTCATCCTGCATGGTGTGAGTGGTCAAACTTTGGTTGTCTTGAACACCTGACTCCCCCACTGAAAACTGAGGATATGGAGCGATAGAAGGTTCTGACCCTGTCTGGTCACAGAGCTGCAGAGACAGAGACCCAGCTGACATAAAGACCTCACGCAGGGGCTGGCACAGAGCAGGTCCTGAGGAAACGTTCCTCCTTGAGTCCCCCCCTCCTTTGCTCCTCTGAATGGTTATTTTATCGTCAGCTCAGAGAGGTCACAGTCCTGAATCCCGGCAGCAGGACCCTTGTCCCACGATGGCCTCGCTCTGAGTATACGGAGCCAGCTCTGTGCCCTGGGAGCATGAGGTGGGCTGGGAGTGGGTGGAGGAATGGTGCCAAGTCCGCATCACTTCAAGGCAAGGTGTGGGCAAATATCTGAGCTAAACCTTTCAGTGATTTGAAGGAAAGCATAGAAACAATGCTTCCAGGGTGGGATCTGGAGGAGAAGGCAGCTGGGAGTACCCTGATATAGCCAGGACTTATTTACCACCACCACCACCCCCGCCATAAAGGGCCATTTTGAGGATGCAGTTGGATGCACGTCCCTGGTTCTAGGCTCGGGCTGAGTGCTGTCTCAATCCCGACTCTACCCTCACCCGTTTTGTATGTCTTGGGTTAGAGGCTCCATCTCCATGAGCCTCAGTGGCCAAGTCTGTGAAATGCACATGTTTATGGGCACGGGCAGTGTGCTTAGCCGTGTCCAGCACATGGGATGATGCAGGAAATGTTAGCTCCACTGGCTCCCTCCCTACTCTCCACCCAGACTCCCACCTGGGAAGTTTCATGTGGGGATTTCTCAGCAAAGGCAGGATGCTGTTCAAATGCAAATGTTGCCTCTGAAAAGAAAAGGGACTTTCAAGTTTCCTTCCGGTCTTCTGACTTTAAGAGACGAAAAACTTGGAGGCCTGGTTAAAACTACAAATTCTCCCATCTCTTATTTAGAATAGGAGTAAATGGAGTCTCAAGGAGATTGAATATTGCCTCAAGAGCTGTTCAACTGCCGGGGTAGAAAATGTATTACCTACTTCTCATTCATAATTAATTTCATAATAAGGACTTGAGCTTCAAATTAGAAGTGAGAAATTATGTCCCTGGGCTAGTAATAATTAATAATCACTAAAACTTATTTCATCTTTATTGGGGGCTAGGTCCTATTAAGTACTTTCATGCATTCTCATGGTTAGTACTCATGAAGGGATGTAGTTACTAGTATTATTTCCAGTTTATAAATGAGTAATTGGAGGTACTACAAAATACAATTGTTTTCCTAGGTTGCAGACGACTACATGATAGAGTTGCGATCCAAACTCTCTAAGCTCTGCCATTCCTGGGCCTGAGGTTAGTATGGCGCCCGGACGGATGGAGGGAATGCAGCAACTCTAGAAGCCCCACATCACAGATTACTGCCTGTGACGCCCCTCCCTGTGTGCCCGTCTGTAATAGGGGGCTGATGGTGCCAGCCCTCCACAAACCCTGCATGGGCAGGTCCTTGAGACATGAGGAAGCCCTCTCTATTGGTCATTCAAGAGTCAGTTATGACTGTTCTTTTCACTTGCAGAAGAAGAGGCAGCAGAAAGGTTGAGGGCAGAGGGCCCTGCAAGGCTGCCAGCAGACAGGTGGCACCGCAGGACCCATGAAGCAAGACAGCAGCACATGGGCCTGCTGGAGAGAGCAGAACATGGGAGGCTGGCTGGCAGAATTGGTGAGGAGTCACAGTAGGGAGGGAGCCTCTAAGGGAAGCTTCACCTCCCCACACAGACAGACAGACAGATGGGCGCTGTGGGCCACAGGAAACACAGGGAGCACGCACTTCCTCTTCTGCCCTTCAAATTTCTCTTCCTGGACTTCCAGAGCATTTTTAGATTTGGAAGACTTTTAATGATCTCTCATAAATAATCTAAATGCAGCCTCTGTGTCAGGGAAAAGCTGATATTCTACAGAAGTTAAGATAAAAACTTGAGGTGCCTGGTCCCCTGAAGTAAGACAATATGTGCAAGAAGAAATTTCCAGTGATTATCCTCATTTCCTTTTAAATTGAATTGTTCCTTCTTTAAGCTATATTCCAAGTCAAGAGTTGTTCCAAGTCATTCCCAGCATAGGAGCTTCGGGGAACTAAATGGCAAATAAATCCAGGAGAGATGCTGAGGATTCAGGAGCTGGGAACGTTCTCAAGGCAGAAGAGACTGCCTAAAATTCCCGTACTTCACAAAGTGGGCCAGCCTGTTCAGTTACACTCTGTCAGAAATATTTATGCAAGGAAAAAAAAATAATGACATGCAAAGTTCTTCAAGAAAAGGTAAACAAAGCCAGGGGTTCCTGAGAGCTTGCTCTCTCCCACAGTGGTTCCTGTGCAGGGCCAACTTCTAGCCTCAGCAGTGTTTATTGCAGCCATCAGGGCAAAAGAGAGAATACAGCAAAGGGACCTTCCCTCACAAACCATGCTATGGATTTCAACTCACTCATGCTCAATTCATTAGTAATCACAAGCATAAATGAGTAGGGTTTTGATGAAGGAGCGATACTGACAAAAATGTTTTCACGATTAGCAATCTGTTTAGATACAAATACTTTCCAAATCTTGAGGAAGTAGGTAAACACTCTCATCATTTCCCAGATAATTTAGTTTTGTAAGACACTGACTATAAATATGCAAGTCAAACATAGATCAGATGAACTAGAAGCATTCTCACTTTAAAACCTTTGTCATATTTTTCTCAAATGTAATTTGCAAGTTTGTATTTCTCATACACTGACAAGTGCTCAGTTTGGCTTAGCACCTGTGTTCACACAATGTGGGAAAATAGTAGAAAAGGAAGAAGAAAGTGGCAGGATGATGAAAAGTCTTGAATGCTATGGCACTTGGATTATATGTGTGTCTGATAGATGATCAATGAATTCCTCAGGTGCTCCCAAATTCAAAGGGTGGAAGAAAAGGAGATATTGGAAACAGAAGAGAAAAATAATGTGTTGTGATATAGCAATGAGATAAAGAGCTTCAAAAGCAGTGGACGGTGGCCAACAATGTCATATTCTTCACTTCAGAGAAAGCAAGGGGAATGAGAGCTGAGAGAACCTTCAAAATTCTTAGCTGATGTTCAGGACAGGAGCTCCACTGGAATGGCAAATGAACAGGTGGGAGGAACGACAAGCAACATGTGTTAACTATTCGTCTTGTCAATTTGATCAGAGAAAGGAAGGAGATAGGAGAACAACTAGAGGGAGTAACTACACTGAGCAAGAGTCTGTAGGGGTCAGAAGTCTGTGGAATGGGAGGAATCTGAAGACCCAAGAGAGAACCCATGATAATGGATGGGAGAACGGGAAAGAAATAGAATCAAGAACACATGTGGGTTTTACACTAATGACTACTGATGGTTGAAAGAAAAAAGACTGACAACACCAAATGTTGGGGTGTGAAGCAAAGGGATCGCTCACCATTGTCGGAGTGGACTGTGGTACAATTACTATGAAGAACTGTTTGCAGTTTCTTAAAACATTAAAGATACAATTATCCACAATTCTACTCCTAGATATTTACCGCCCAAAAATGATCAAAGACTGGAATGTGAATATTCACAATATGAATATTCATAATAACTCAAACCTGTCAACAAACCAAGTATCCACCCATGGAAAATTACAAATTACCTCATATTTGTACAATGGGATACCACTCAACAATAAAAAAATGTAATAGCATGGATAAGACTCAAAAATTATGCTAAGCAAAAATACCCAGAGAGCAAAACAGTACATAGTAAGTGATTACCTGTAAATGAAGCTCTAAAACAAGATAAATTAGTTTACAGGGAAAAACCAGAACAATGACTGCCACACAGGAGGGCATTATTACTCAACAGAAGCATGAGGGCTGTTTCTGGGATGACAGAAATCCTCTATGTGTTACTTTGGGTGTCACTACAAGAGTATATAAAAATTTCAAAACTCATTACTTAAGATCTGTGCATTTTTTACATGTTAATTATGCCTCAATTTTTAAAAAGCACATAAACACAGGTGTGAGCACCAGCTTTATGAAAGACACAAGTCAATTCTTTCTCCCACAGATGAACCAAAGAAGTGGGAGTCTGAATATGCAGGAAATTTTGAAGCAGGCACAAAGGAAGATGCAAAAAATTCACCCTGAATGACTTGATTATTATTAGTAAAAGTAAGGGATGATGCCATCTTCTGGGTATGTGTACAGACACTGAGGCAGGGAACATGTATTAGGAAGACAGGAAATATTCGAGACATATTACAAGGCCAGAAAGGATGAATCTCTAACAGCTCTATCTTCCCCCTCATCCTGTCTTCCATTTCCCCCCACAAAGCTGTCTTCAGAGTTTTGCGTAAGGGTCTCATTTAACTCAGCTTTGTGTTTTTCACCTCCAGCACATGAGATATTAGATGAGGGTCTAAGACATACATTTTCAACAGAGGTGAAACTGCTTCTTGGACGAACGGGTGATACGGTTAAAATCTTCTTTGATGATTTGTGGCCTCCCAATGCTCAACCCCACCTAACAAATCTTATTGAGTTTTAAACTGGGGCTGGAGGTGATTAGAAAATAAAAGTGCTCATAAAAGGTGAGGTGATAATGAAAAAAGTTGAGAAATACTGATTTAGGGAAAGCAAAATTCAAGCAACGGGAGTACCTTAGGTTGAGGCTCTGGTCAGGCAAGTAAATGACAGTTAAGGTGTGAAGGAGTCTAAGTTGATGTCACATGCATTACAAAATAGATCAGATAACTTAGAGATAGGATTGTAAATTATAAACATAACAGTCACAGAGAACAGGGATTCTAATGATGGTGAAGTACAGTGCCAGAGGGAACGAGGAGAATAAACTTGTTATGGAAGGTATGTCAATATCAAGGTCTTAAAAGAGGACAGCTGAGCTAGAAGGTGACAGGTCATAATCATGACTCTGTCAGTAGGGCAGAAGGAGTGATGGAGAGTGGGATAGAAAGGTCAGCAGAGGTAAGATGTTAAGGTCAAAGGGGAACATTTCAGAATTCAAGTTATTAAAGAATTAAAAGGTCTGCACAATTAATAAGCTCCTGTTAGGGCCATGTTGGTGAAGGCCCATGGCAGAGCAGACTGGAGAGCCCTAGAGTGAAGGCAGCAGAGGAACCAGGTGATTAATGTAATTTTTGAATCTGCTAAAAAAGGCAGCACAGGTTGGGAGCAAGAGAAAGTCATTGTTCTGGTGCTCAGGTCCCTGAGGATGACGGGATAATGTATAAAGGCCACGATGAGGATGAATATGGTGAATGAGATTCCGGACCTGGCTTCTAAAGAGCTGGGGGAAGGAGACCCAGAGAGAGAAGGATGTGAGTTGAAGCTACAGGTAAATAAAATTGGAGGAAACTTAGATACTAACAGGTCACCATGGGGGTGGAGAGTAGGATTTCACTCCCAGGGGAGGATGCAGAACTTGTGCACTCAAAGTTGATGTCCTAATGTGTTGGGAAGAACCTGAATATGTTTGTCTTTATACAGTGGGATGGCATTTTGCATTCTCTGGGGCTTCAGTTAATAAGTAGAGAAGGAGAAAACTACTATTTTGAGGGTATAAAATTCATTTTTATGAAATAAAAGGTGATGTGGCTATAAGAAAATTTATCACTAACTTTTAAGTTTATTTCAAGATAATGGTTATTTATACTTTCTGTATTCTTCTATTCTTTAGATATTCAATTTTCTAAAGGACAGGACTAAAGAAAGTGAAATGTATACTGTTATCAAATTCATCTTCTATATAGTTTAATTATTGGACATTCTATTTCCTTTTCTTCTGAGTTTTGATTATAAGACTTATTATAACAGCCATGTAACACCAATAGCCAATCATATGAATGGAAGGTACTTTGGCAATGAGGGAGATATAATAGGATTCTTTACGAGGTTCTTTTCATATTCTGTTTCAAATACCAGCAACTATTTCACTCAAGCAGTCACAGAAATATTTTCTCATGCCCTGAATTTAAATATTCTATCACATTCTTTTGAGCCATCAGGGACTTTTGCTCCTTTCACTGATAAAAAGTTTATGCTAATCTTGTCTATTTTCTTTTACATGTTAGGTTCTAAGAAAGACCAACAATAACTAATATAAATTAAGAATACTAGCATGGAAACTTGTTCCTTATCAATCTGTCACACTGTAAATGTGCTACACAGACTCGTAATAGATTAACTTTAAAGTCCAGTGAAATGGTCTTGAAAAAGGTCAAATATATTTGGATAACACTCAGTGAAGTCTGCTGCTATGAACAGGGTCAAAGCTGTGTGTCATAAAATTCCAAACATTCAAATAAAATTTGTCCTCGGCACTGTAAGATTTCTGAGATTTTCTAGAAGAAACACATCTTATTTAGAACTTCTGGCTCACATTTCTCTCCAAGTCAAAGTCATTAATTAAGGTGTGCGTTGTCCAAGATAGTAGCCACTAACCACATGTTGCTATTGATCCCTTGAAATAATTATAGTATGAGATGTCCTATAAGTGTGACATATACACTGGATTTCAAAGATTAATGATAAAAAAAGAAAAGCATACTATCTCATTCATATTTTTCATGTTCAATTAAAATTAATTTTTAAGATAAATTACATGTTAAAATGATATTTTGGATAAATTAGGGTTAAATAAAATGTATTATTAAAATTAATTTTACCTGTTTTATGTTTTTGAAATATGGCCACCTGAAAATTTTAAATTATGATTTCTGACTCATACTTCCATTTGGCAGTACTGCTTTAGGGCATATCCAAGTTGAGGTGAGCCATAGGGGGCAGTGGGGTGTGGTGATAACAGGTGAGGGTATTGGGTCAGACAGATCTAGGTTCAATTCCCAGGTCTTCTATTTCTTCCCTAAGCACATTACTATTCCAATCTAATCTGCTCATCTCTATAGAGATATCTTGAGTTCTTAGAATGAGCATTAATTTCTCTATTACAAAAACAGGAACAATTCTTAAAAGTTAGCTGCCCCACCTTGGCCTGTGTGGCTCAGTTGGTTGGAGTATTGTTCCGTAAAGCAAAATATTGAGGGGTTGATTCCTGGTCTGGTCACATACTTAGGTTGTGGGTTCAGTCCCCAACCGGGATGTGTATGTATGGGAGGCAACCGACCAATGGTTCTCTCTCACATCGATGTTTCTCTCCCTCTCTTCTCCTCTCTATAAAATCAATAAGCATGTCCAGATGTGGAGTAAAAAAAAAAAAAAACTGCCTAATGAGAAATAAATGTAGTTTGAATCTTAAATAGTGCATTGGATCATATCTAACCAAATTTATAATATTCTTATCTTCTCTTTACCTTTGACTCATTGCTACTTGGCAGAAAAAGACTACAGATAGCAAAAGTAAAACTTGCAATCACCTAAATGTGGATTAGCTCTGCTGTTTTGTGAGTCACTTCTTTCTGCTACTGAGGGATATAGTGTAAACAGCCTTTACTGTTGCTTAAGAAAAACAGGAGGACCTTTCTTTCAAAAGGCAATTGTACACAATTAAATAGCTAAATATTAAGTAACTTTTGGATAGAAGAGCTATTTGAGCAGCATGGGAAATGGAAATGAATAGGCTAAAAGTCCAAGGGCAGGAATTCAATCTTGGATCTGCCGCAGCCTAGGCCAAGGCCAGAAGAAGTCTCCAAATCTTGGTTTTCTCATCCGTAAAACGGGGATGTGTATAATAATACCTCTCACAATAGATTGTTTTAAAGATTATGTTAAATAATGCATATAAAAACACATCTGTAAACTGGAAAGTATCACATAAATGTTAGCTGTCGTGATAATTTTGTTCTACTGGATTCTAAGAACCATCTACAGAGATAGAGCCACTTTGCTCTCTGGTCTAATGTGAAAGAGTAGGTGGTGAACAAGGGCGGCTCTGCACAGACACTTAACCAGCTAGGGCCTTGGTTCCCTCTTCTTCCCCACCTACTTTAATCATCAGGAGGCCCTCATTAAAAAAGCACCCAGAACACTACAGTCCTATACAGATGTAAAGCATTGTTGTTGGTTTGGATGATAATCAAGTGTGGATTTTACTGAAAGAGAAACAGTCCTCTGTTAGGTATCCAGGAGTCCCTCTGACTATGAAAAATAGTCATTGTCATGCTCCAAAAAACATTTCCTTGTACTTTTGACTTACATATACTAATTCAAGATAATAGTCAGTGGCAATCATATGAGAATTGAAAAAGGAAGGTTAGACTGTACCTCTCTTGTTCAGATCTCGACAAGATGAAATTTTTAAAAAGTTTTGCCATTCTTTTTGAATAGAGGCACATTCAGCACATTATGATAATCATAACTGCAGGGTATCATTCCTAACAAGAACCATCATTTCATATACAGGCCATTGAAGCTGATATTTTTGGGGGAAAAATACTAATCTCAAGATTTTTGAAACCAGTACTATATTATCCATGTACCCTTCAAAAATACCAGCAGGCTTTTATCCAGACATGAAGCTATTTGGGCCCTAAGTTAGGACACATACAGATGTATTGTAACAATGACTTAAAAAAATGAGTCTTTAGAAGTTCACATAAAGAAATAAGAATTTATAAAAATAGTAAAGTAAAAACACCCTATTAAGCTGTAACTAGTTATTTACAATAATTAGAAGTCATTTTCCCTAAATATGTGATTTGCTCTTATTTTTAAAGGGAGCTTATTAGCACCAATATCTATATGTATATGTAATATTCAAGGAGTAAACAGGAAGGTGAAGCAGGTGCATCACACAAGTTACTGAGGCAGTTAAGACAATCCTTTACTGAGAAGATTTTTTGAAAAGAACAAAGCATAGCATTAGCCTCAAAGGTACCAAATGTGCTTTCTAGAGGTTTAGAGGCATGGAAGCCAGTTCAGTATGTATGTAGATTATCAGATCCTAACAAGTACAGATAAATAAAACCACTATAATCTGATTCCAACCAGATTTCTATCTTTTAAATGTCCTTCTAATGGTTTCAACCTATATTTAAGTTTAGAAGTCAAATTATCATTGCCAGCACCATCATCAACATAAAATGCCCAGGCTTCCTATTAATAATATAAGATGCAGAAGTACCCCTTTGTGCTAGTCTTCCGTGACACTAATTGCACTACTAACCTTTTACAGGGCAGTGAATGAAAAGCCATCACCAGCAATTATGCCCAGGAGGCCTTTCTAAAAGAGCGAGAGTGACTCTAACCATTACTGATTCCAGGCATGCTTCCCTTAGTTTCTCACCTATAGCACAAACTGGGAATGAGTTATGGCTATGACATTTGGCTACACCTGCAGAGCATGCTGCTTTTCCTACACCAGCACTTTCCCCAAAGTATATTCATGAAATACTTGGGAAATGTCCTACCAAAAAAAGATGAACTTGGAAAAGGCTGTATTCCATATTCCCTGGTTGAGGATTCATAGCGCATTTAGTATACTAGGAATTATTGGAATAAAGGAGCTATCTTTAATTTAACTCAGCATTTCCTAAGTTTATTTGACCATGTAATCCTTTCCTAATCCCACCTCTCTGTATAGATGAACATCTCCCAGAGTTAATACTTCTAGAAAGACATTCTGGAAAATACTCTTCTTGACTGATAAGGAATATAATCAATCAGATTAATATGGAATCTTCCCAAAGCTTGAAATCCCTAATTATTCCACTCTTGGAAAAAGAGACAAGAGCATAATCAAGCAAGTGTTGAGAAGAAAAGGATTTCTGGGAATCACAAGGCCACCTGATCAAAGGTACACATTCTACTTACTTAAGGAGATTCCCAAGATTGAACAGAGCCCGGTTGTGCTGTGGATTCAGCTGGAGAGCCCTCTGGTAGTACACCTTTGCCTCTGCCGTATTTCTCGTCAGTGTTCCAAGGTTGTTCAGGGCACTTGCATGGCGTGGGTATAACCTGAAAAGTTTGAAATGTTAAACCATGATTGTTCAAAACTTCTAAGTTGGGCACAGTTTGCGTGTCCTAGTCTCCCTCTCCCCTAGGGATGCCACAGCCAAAAGGAAACACTGAATTCTTTATTTTAACAGGGTGTCTATTCCAAGTCTTTTAAAATCCAATTTTATTGAGATATAATTGACATAAGCACTGTGTAAAGGTAAGATATACAGCATAAGAATCTGACTTACATGTATTATGAAATGACTGCCATAATAAATTTGGTTAACATCCATCATCTCATACAGATACAAAAGAAAAAGAATGCTCTTTTTTTCCTTGTGAAGAGAACTCTTAGGATCTACTCACTTAACAACTTTCATATCTAATGTACAGCAGTGTTAGCTATAGTCATCCCAAGCAGTCATTTATCTCAGAACTGGAAGCTTATAACTTTTGACCATCTTCATCCAATTCCCCAGCTCTGGTAACCATAAATCTGATATCATTTTCTATAGTTTTTTTTTTTTTTAACATTTTACATGTAGGTGAGATCACACAGTACAGTAAGCCCTCAATTAACATTGTCAATAGATTCTGCAAATTTAAGTGAATCGATTACAATGAAACCAATTTTACTACCGTATAATTGCTATAAACAAGAGTTAAGCTCCTAAGGTATCTCATTAACATCATACCCAAACCTCATTGGATGAAATGAGGTTATGCAAGGACCTGCTGTATCTGTCTTCTTCTGTCAGACTTATTTCACTTAGCATAATGCCACATTGTCACAATTTGCAGGATTTCCTTTTGTTTTTAATGGATGAGTAATATTCCATTGTGTATATATACACACTGTAATTTCTTTTTACTTGTGTTGTTTCCATGTCTTGGCTTTGTAAATAGTGCTGCTATAAATATGGGGTTGCAGATGCCTCTTTGACACGGTGTTTTCATTTCCTTTGGCTATATTCCAACAGTTGGAATTGCTGCATCACGTGGTAGTTTTCTTTTTAATTTTTTTAGAAACCTCCATACTATTTTCCAGACTGGCTGTGCTAATTTATATTCCCTTCTCTCCACATTCTTACCAACAGTTGTTATTTCTTTATGGGTTTTAATATTAGCCATTCTAGGTTTCAGTTCAAGACAGCAGCATAGGTAAGGCGGTACTCCTCCTCCCACAACCACATCAAAATTGCAACTAAACTATAAAACAATCATCATTCAGAACCACCTAAAATCTATTTGAACAGAAGTCCTACAACTAAGTATGTAAAGAAGCAGCCACATCCAGACAGGTAGGAGGGGCAGAGACATGGGACAAGCTGGCCCCACACCCAAGTGTGGCAGATAAAAATTGGGAGTGATATCTAGGCTTAAGTGGTCCCTCTTAAGGGACAAGGGGTCCCAGCCCAACACCAGTTCCCCCAGACAAGCAATCCACTGTCAGGAAGATAAGTCCCCATAATTTTTTGCTATAAAAGTCAGCAGGAATTGTGAATGAGTAAGACGGAGGGCTTCTGGAGTCCTAGGCATTCCTCTTAAGAGGTGCACACATGGATTTACCTGGACTCACTTACTCTGAGCTCCAGTGCTGGGGGAGCAGCTCCAAAGGCACCAGATACATGTGGGGAGGAACAGAAGTGTCTGACATCAGGGTGAGAGCTGGAGGGGCAGTTTTTTTCCCAGACAGAAGTTCTAGTGGAGACCATTGCTCCTTTGCTGAGCCCTAAACACACACAGCACCAGGAGGTGGGCACCATCTCTGAGTCTTCATCAACCTGGGTAACACTTTTCAGCCCACCCTGGTGATTCCCTGAAAACCCACCCCACCTGTTTCCAGTGGCTTTTCTATACCAATGGTTTGTCTTGGCTCATGCTTTAGACTTTCCTAAAACCTCTCAAACAAGCAGCATCTGGCCTCGGTGTGTCCCATACCACACACTAAGTAGCTCAGGCCTGGCACTAGTAACAGCCAGCCTTTGTTTACAACTTGGCCTCTCCTCAGCACCTCCTAGCCCAGCACAAATAGCAGCTATCTGTCTTCAGGTTGCACTGTAGCTCACGCCAGTTGGCCACAGGCAGAACACAGGCAGTGGCTGACCTTGGCCTATACCTCCTGGGAGACCCCAGAGCCAGCACATGTGGTGGACAGCTTCAGACCACCTTGAAGAACCACCCAAGCAACTCTACAAGAGACAGACTCAAAGAGTGAGCTCAGCAGGCACCAGAGCCCTGCTAAAATAAGTCCTGCTCCATGGGGTAGGTCCCTTCACAGCTGATCCCCGCAGTGGTTGCAGCCAGTCCCTGAAGCCCATTAGCTTGGGAGTAAATCCTTCCCATTGATGTGCCAACAGCAATGAAGGCTCAACTACAATGGGAGGGTGTACATAGTCTACAGGGTTGGGGGGTGCATCTGGAGTGTTGAGCTTGGGTGAACATGGAGGATGTGCCACTGGACTCTGTAGGACACCTACTACATAAAAGGTCACTCTACCAAGCCTGGGAGACGTAGCAGCTATACCCAACACAAAGAAACAAACACAGGCAGGCTGCCAAAATGAGGAGACAAATGAAAGAACAGGACAAAACTCCAGAAAAAGAACTAAACAAAACTGACATAAGCAATCTACTAGATGCAGAGTTCAAAACACTGATTATAAGGATGCTCAATGAACTTAGTGAGATCTTCAACAGCATAAAAAAGGACATGGAAACCATAAAAAAGAACCAGTCAGAAATGAAGACTACACTAACTGAAATAAAGCATACCTTACAGGGAAGTAATAGAGGGGTAGATGAAACAGAGAAATCTGGGAAATAAGGAGGCAATAAACACACAATCAGAATAGCAAAAATAAAAAAGAATCCCCCCCCCCCCAAAAAATGAGGATAGTGTACAAAGCCTCTGAAACAACTTTAAGCACAACAGCATTCAACATCTGCATCATAGGGCTGCTGGAAGGAGAACAGAGAGAGCAAGAAATGGAAACCCTATTTGAAAAAATAATGACAGAAAACTTCCCTAACCTGGTGAAGGAAGTGGTCATATACGTCCAGGAAGTACAGAGTCCTAATAAAGATTAACCCAAAGAGGCCCATACCAAAATGCCTGATAATTAAAATGCAAAAGGTTAAATAAAAAGAGAGAATCTTAAAAGTAGCTAGAGAAAAGCAGTCAGTTACCTACAGGCGAGTTCCCATAAGACTGTCAGCCAATTTTTCAACAGAAACCTTGTAGTCCAGAAGGGTTGGCAAGAAATATTAAAAGTCATGAAAAGCAAGGACCTACAATCAAGATTACTCCACCCCACAAAGCTACCATTTACAACTGAAGGACAGATAAAGAGCTTCCCAGATCAAAAAAAGCTAAAGGAGTTCGTCACCACCAAAAAGTATTATATGAAATGTTAAAGGAGCTTCTTTAAGAAGAAGAAAAAAATCAAAACCATGAACAATAAAATGGCAATAAACATATATATATCAACAACTGAATCTAAAAACAAAATAAATAAACAAGTAGAACAGAAACAGACTCCTAGATACAGAGAAAATTTTGATGGTTGCTAGATGGGAGGGGGGTTAAAGGGGTGGGTGAAAAACATGAAGGGATTAAGAAGTACAAAGTGGGTCCTATCTAGTGTGGTTCAGTTGGTTGGAGCATTGTTCAGTAAACTGAAAGGTCACAGCTGAATTCCTGGTCAGAGCACACACTTAGGTTGAAAATTCAGTTCCCAGTTGGGGCATGTACAAGATTGATGTTTCTCTCTCTTTTTCTCCCACCCTTCACCTTTCTCTAAAATCAATGTGTGTGTCCTCAGGTGAGCATTGAAAAAAGAAAAAGAGAAGTGCAAATTACAGAACAGTCATAGGGATGTGAAGTACAGCATAGTAAATAGAGTCAATAATATTCTAATAACTATGCATGGTGTCAGATGGGTACAAGATTCATTGAAATGATCACTTACTAAATTATAATATGTCTAATCACTGGGTTGTATACCTGAAACTAATATTGTATGTCACCTATAACTGAAAAATAAAAAAATGATTTAAAAATATTAGCCATTCTAACAGATGTGAGGTGATATATCATCGTAGTTTTGATTTTCCTTGATGATAAATAATGTTGAGCATCTTTTTGTGTACCTGTTGGCCATCTGTATGTCTTCTCTGGAAAAGTGTCTATTCAGATTCTTTGCCCATTTTTTTAATTGGATTTTTTTGTTCCTGAGTTGTATGGGCTCTTCGCAGATTTTATATATTAAATCTTTATGAGATATATAAGTTGCAAATATTTTCCCACATTCTGAAGGTTGCCTTTTTTATTTTATCAATGGTTTCCTTTGCTGTGTAGAAGCTTTTTAGTTTTGTATAGTCCCACTCATTTATTTTTATTTTTGTTGCCTTTGCTTTTGCAATCAAATTCAAAAAAATCACTGCCAAGACTGATTTCAAAGAGCTTACAGCCTATGTTTTCTTCTAGGAGTTTTATAGTTTCTGGTCTTATATTTGTTTTTAATTTATTTTGTTAATTTTTGTGTATGGTGTAAAACAATGGTTCAGTTTCATTCTTTTGCATATGTTGTCCAATTTTTCCAACACCATTTATTAAAGACTGTCCTTTTCACATTGTGTATTCTTGGTTCCTTTGTAGTAAGTTAATTGACCATAGATGTGTGGGTTTATTTCTGAGCTCTCTGTTCCCTTCAATTGATCACCGCATCTTTTTTTAAATATAACAGTACCATGCTGTTTTGATTACTATAGCTTTTTAATATAGTTTGAAATGAGGGCGCATGATGGCTTCAGCTTTGTTTTCCTTTCTTATGCCAAATCTTAATGGCCAACTATTTTTGTAGTTGCAAGCATATAATTAAGGCAGGGAAGCACATGTTTGACATTTAGTGGTATAAGTAAATAGCTCCTAAACAGTGCAAAGATAAATAGTATGTGAATCTATCATAGTTAAATAAATTTTAGTCCTTTGGAGACTAAAATTACTTTCCACTTTCCTTAATAGAAAATTCTCTTTGCTTCAGGTGCTGAGTTTCTGTCCTGGTAGGACTGCCAACCAGCTGCCCCCCACAGTGCCCACTATTTCCACAAGAGGCTGGGAGATCCCTGGATGAGAAACCTTCATCAATACATTTGGACTGGAGCATCAGTTAGATCATCACCATTTAGAAAAGGTGATACATAATGTTTCCCCATGAAAATAAACTTAATCCCCAGGTAACCATTCATTTTGACTCTTTTTCCATTTTATCTGATCTCCTCCTTCTGTAATTTGGTATCACCTGGCTTGATATAGTGATCGGAATAAAAATCCTGACAAACACACACACACACAAAAATAAAAAATTGAATAATGTACAATAAAGTGAAAATAACATTTCTAATGTTCAGAAGTAAATATAAAGAATCGGGTATACATCAATAAACCAAATTTGTGCTGAATAAGGAAGAAAGGGAATAAATTATTTTTTCCTTAACTCAAACTATAAAGAAGGCAAATCAGCACAGCTACACGGTTTAGCTGTTTGTGCTACATTTAGAGTGGACATATTTAGCAGTCCAAGAGGTTCATTCCATCTCTGTCAGCCAGAGTACTTTGAATAAGCCCGTGGGGCTGGCTTTTAATGTAGAAAAGCCCAGGTAATGCCCAAGTAATAAAAATAGGATCTGTACTTGTCAAGTCTCTTGACAATCAAATGCCCTCCCACTCTGTACGGTCTAAGAAGATCAATTTAATTCTTGGACAGAAGGGGTTGTTATTAAAAGGCCAAAAAGACAAATTGCATAACTTTCTTTTCAAATCTTTGCTTAACCAGTTTCTGAAGTTTATTTTCGCCTGTGTAATCCTCCCTTCCCTACTCCCTGGCTGAACAGCAAAGACATCCCTCAGAACTAGTGTTTTTAAAGGCATTCTAGGTAACGCTTCTCTTGACAGACAAGAATCAATTCAAGTAAATGTTACATCCTCTCAAAGCTTAAAATCCCTAATTATTCACAATGGCTTTGAGGGCTGTAGGGAAAGACATATTATGAGAGGAAGTTGGGGAAAAGAAAACACATTTGCTTCTCTTTGGTGACCTTTAATTAGCAAAGACAACTTTAAGGTTCCTGGTACTAGCCCTTAACACTCAATCTCACAGTTCCTGAGGCATGGCAGGGTTTTGGTGCTCTCTCTGAGATGCCACTACGGGACATCAGCACTATGAAGAGAGATAAAAATAAAACGCTCTTGCGCATTCACTCCATGCCCAGACGTCTCCTGGGAAGCTTGTGTCTAAGAATGATTTTGGACGTGGTTACAGAGAGCACATTGCATTCAGGGCCAGGGCTAAAATTCTTCCAAAGGAACTTTTTGTTTTCATCTTGGGCAAAACTCTGTGACTTCCAAATGATTGAACAGACGTCCAGTGGACATGGTGAGAGTAATTCCCATTGTTTCCCTGATGACTGACCACGATAAAAAGCATTTCAGGACATCTGCCTTCTCAGAAGAGGTCATTTCATAAAGCTTGATCTTTCCTTTATTTCTTTAAGCTTTGAAGTGCTCAAAATAAATGTCTGAGGTGAAAGCACAAACTATGGAAAAGGACAGTAAATTCAGTAAGAGCTTCCACAATGGGTTCACCTCTGTGCCCAAGTTCTTGTCTGCACTGCCAAGCAGCGGGTCCCTCCAGCTGTTTCTCAGCCCTCCTTTTGGGACTTTTTATTCGCTCACCTTACCACTGCCATTTAAATGATCAGCATGCACTTTCTGACTACAAAAATATTTCTCTCCCCCTGCCCTCTCTTTTTGACAAATCGGAAACCAAGTGTAAGTCCACAAAGAACTCTTCAAAACGGAAATAAGTAGTGAGAAGGAAAGTAAAATCCTTTAGTATGCCTGCGCTCCAAGGCTGCGGAACCATGAAGCTTCCGAGAGGGCTTCCTGGCCAGCTGCAGTCAGAAAAGAGGCTCTACATTAATTAACAGTCCCAACACTCCCAAGAAGAAGATTGCTGACATTTAAGGTGATTTACTGAATCTATTACCATGCAAAGCCCTCCACCTGGGAAATGAATAGGTGTTTATTCCTGGTAATAGTAAAGGTCTTCTAGTAATATCTTATCTCACTGGTTATCTGATTAGGTTCACTTGATCGCAAACAAGCATTGGATTATTTATTAAACAAAGATGAATTCCATTAAAAGAATTCTTCAACCAGGTCAGAAAAAAGTATCATTTTTTATTTTGATTTTTAAGAAGATGTAGATATTTTCTGAAAACAGATACTCTTCTCTTGTGTACTGTAGACCTATGCAAGAACAAATCTTATTTCGTGTTTACTTTTTAAATAAACATAAATTTATTAACTTGGGTCTAAGTCAACCCTGAGGTCTCTAGGGGTGGGGGTGGGGATTTTCTATTTAAAAGATGAATAATTTAGGAGATGTCTATGTAACTATATCAATTGTCAGATAAATTAAGCCCATCTTGAATAAATTAAGCCCATCCTGACTTGAACTTCTACAGGTATGTTTTACAAAAGTTCTGTTAGTGATTATTCCCTTCCCCATTTAAAAAAGAAAAACCACAACAAAAGCTTCACTGCACTGCAGCACAGTGATGATTGATTGTCAGGCCTACTTTTAAAGACCAATGTAAGTGGATTTTCTTTCTCACAGTTTTACTCACCACTTGCATTGTTTATGGGGGCTCTTGCTATTTCTTTACTATTTTTATTCCAGTGAATTAAATTTTTCAAAATTTATTATACAGGAAATGTGTCATATCGTTAGCTCTGGAATATTAAGAAGTTTATTTTTTCTCTTTAAAAAAGAATTCTAGATACAGAGGTACAGTTCCATGAGCTAAAGAGATTTTTTTCAATTATTGGATAATTTACATTTGTGATAAACACACATCCATTTGAGCATTTAAAGAATTCTTAATTTTTCTCTCTTGGCAGAATTAATAAAGTAGATAGTTAAGAACATTATTATTCCCCTCCATTCCCAGTCATCTTATCTGGGAAGAATGAACATCAACAACATGTTAACAAGAACAGAAGCCAAAGTGAAAAACAAAGGCAGGAACAAAAGAAAATGGATTCCAAAAGACCTAGGATGTATTCATGACACTTTTTACATTTTAGAGAGCTTTTTCATACATTATCTCATTTAACCTTCCTAGTTCTTTAATTAAAATTATTGCATTATTTTACAATTGAGGAAAGGGATGCTGGGAGAAATTAAGTAATAGATTATTAGAGAACAAAGAAGTATCTCTTAAGTCCTTGTATTCTTAAGTGTTCAGAAAGCAGACGGTTCCTATAAATCTATTTTCCCAAACAGTACATGAGTCATTCCACCATGAGCAAATTAATACATATTAGAGCTTCCATTTTGAATATATTCTCTTTTTTGCCCCTTTGACCAATCCATTCAACTATGATCTTTTTGGAACTACTGTTTGTGACAGAAATGAAATGAAATCAGGAAACATGGTTCCTGAGATTCTTATTCAAT
Organism: Furipterus horrens; assembly: GCF_987537825.1. Taxonomy (NCBI): domain Eukaryota; kingdom Metazoa; phylum Chordata; class Mammalia; order Chiroptera; family Furipteridae; genus Furipterus; species Furipterus horrens. The sequence continues at coordinate 38,606,043 of NW_028327174.1, forward strand.
GAAAAAAAAATTGTCTCCTACCATACAAAATCATGGTGTTTCCGAGAAACACAGTATTATGGAAAGCAGTCTACAATCAAGAACACTCAGTGCACAAGATGTACATATGTGATATCTGATCTACTATTCTTAAGCTTTATCCACAACTAAAAATCTGTAGATATAAGATGTATATGACTGAATTTTGGTTTTAAATTTCCTTTCAGTCATTTACTTTAACTTTTGTACAGTCTGTTCAGAAGTTAAGGATACTGTTAATTTTTTCATCATTTTTTCATCATTTGAGTACCTTATAGCATTTCATTGTTTTAAATAATATTGTATCATGAACTCCAGTTTGCAATTTCTTTTCAGAATATACACACCCTGATTTGTCTGATTCTCATTCACAAATTAATTTATTTGAGGTTAACTCTGATTCCAAAAAACCTCCGCTGCCTTGCGGCATACCTCTTCAGGGGAAAGGCTAAGGGAGTAAACCCCAACAGAAAATCCGGAGCCGGAGTCCCTAAGGCGGTTTGACGTTGTAGTCAACACCGGCAACTCCTGCGGCGCACCTGAAGCCAAGCTGTATTGACTCCGTCTTTCCCTTGGATCCTTCAGCTGCGAAGAGAGGGGGGATCTGCTGCATGGGCAACAGCAGACCCTCCATATCACCCTGCCCAGGCTCTGTAGCTTCAGCTTCACTGGAGAGGACACTCCAGCGTCATCGCAAGATGTCGATTCAACACGGGAGGAGACAAATACCGTGTCACTCCCGAGTCAGACTGCACAACCATTCTCGGTGGTGCAGATAGACTCTTAAGAAGCTACACCATCGTCTCTCGAGACGGACGGCTGCCGACGAACTATGCTAAAGTCAGATGTTAATTTTCTATTTCCTTTCAAGAAAAAAAGAATACAAAAGAAAAACATGCCTGGGAAAAAAGTTCAACCATAAAACTCATATATCACTGGACTAAAAAACAGCCAAAGTAAACTTCATTTCAGGAGTGGGCAGCGTATTTTCAGACCTAATTAGTCTCCAACTTTCTTAAGTGCCTGGTTCTTTCATGTTATGAAATTTCAATCACCATGTCACTAATTGCACCTGGGTGACATTATTTATTGGTATGCTTCTTTAATTGTTTGGCATCACCACTAACACCCAGAAATGTCTTCCAGGTTTTTTTTGCAATGTACTCCGTTCTGTTCATTACAGACAGCCTTGGAAAAAACGCTCAAATGCAATTCAGGGAAATGTGACATACTCTCCAAGGAGGGCCATTTAAATTATCCGACCTCTCACCATGGATGACTTCCAGCGGTGATTCAGGACTCCGCCCAATTGATTTTCTAAGATAATTTAGAGTAAAACTATGCTCTCTGATACCCTCAGGAAATGAGTCATTTTAAATGGCTGAAAATTTCCTGATTCTTGAGAATTTACCTCCAGAGATTGGGGAATGTATTGAATTAACTACTTCTCTGCTCTTTTAAGTAGAAAATGATGAACATAATTTAACCTTTCTCAGAGGCTAGGGGTGATCATGGTGAACTTTGGTTTTTGTGGCAGATGGATGGGAAATTCCTTTGGTGGGGTGGGAAAATAACTATATGTGGAGGCAGAAGTCATGGGTGATTTTCCAGCTGTGTGATTTTGGATGAGGTCTGTGCTTTAGTTTGTGTTCGCTGTAACAACAAGGTTAATAACAAACTGACCCTCTGTGAGAAGAAATCAGGTATTATGTGAACAATGAGATAGTGGGTATGAAAACAGCCATTATCTTACCTATTATACTGTATACATTTCATGTTTTTGAATTAGCTGCAGAACCTCTGGGTGGTTTTACTTGGCTCCCTCCATAGCCCTAATGAACCCAGGTCAGGCTGCAGCTGCCACCTCTCTTTCTCTCATATAGTTTACTTACCCTGCAAAATATCACTCTCTTCACTGCTGTTCATGGCCTTTGACTTGCTCCCATCAGTCAAAATAACATCCACTATTTCTTCATTACGAACACAGTGAACACTCGCGTCATCTTGTACCCATCTGTTCCTCTCACACCGTGGGTTCTCAGATGGGGAGGGCGTGTGACCCTCTCCATTTTAAGAATGTAGGAATGTTCTTTGTCAAGCACTCACTCTGAAGCCTGTCAATCCTTCATCATCTAAAGCAAATGATCCCCACAAGCATCAGAGCAATTTCCTCCAAGCCTTTCTGATATGCTCAAACCAAATGGAGTTCCAGACATGTGCAATTTTAAAAACTACATCCAACATTATAAGGATATTCAAAGTCCTCTGTGACAGATGAATGCACTTGTAGAATCCTTATTCTAGGAACAGTTTGTAGCATGAATAGCACTGATTTTGCATGAACTTAGAGAAACGAGAGTGGGGTAAAGTGTCCATATTCCTAATCAATAACTGCCAACCAAGGAGATGATGAGGCATGGGGAGGAGAGGGGGTGCATTTCCCTGATAGTCACATTAGGAATTGCGGTCACCACTTAGGTACAACAGGCGGAAGCTAGGGGTGTTAAACACCCTGCAATGCATAGGACAGTCCCATATAAATGAAGAGTCGTTTCACCTCAACTGTCAACTGCTCTCCCAGTGAGAAACAGTGCTTGTCATTATGGAGTTGTCCTCTGACTCTCAGAGGGCCTGTGACAGAGATTTTGTGCATTGTATTAATTCAGTCATTCTTTCAACAACCATTTCTTGAGTACCTACAATGTACCAGTCCTTCTAATGGCCGCATGAGAGGGCGATCGATGCCAGAGAGAAAAATGAAGCACAGAAAGGGAACAGGGCATGTTGGGGGTGGCTGTACTTTTAAGAAGGGAGACTAGGAAAGTCTCCTGGACAAGATGGCATTATGTGAGGAGTCCTGAAGGAAGAGAGGGAAGCAACCATTTAAAGAAGAAGTGTTCAGGGAAGAAGCAACGACAGAGTCCCCGAAATAGGAATGCAATGTGACCGGTGTGTACCTAACTGGCACATGCCTGGAGCCCTACATAGCTAGAGTTGAGTGAGCAAGAAGAGTACTGGTAGAAGGTAAGGCCTGAGAAATAAGGGGGCCAGGCACTGCAGGAAGTTAAGATTGCTACAGGGGCTTTGAGATTCCCCACAAATGAGATGGGAGCTAGCAGTGCTCTGAGCACGGGACCGCTATGAGTGGAACATCCCTATGGCTGCTGTGTTGAGAACAGACTGAAGGGGTGTGGGGGGTAGGTGAAAATGGAGACCAGAAAATGCTGCAGTAATCTAAGCGAGAGATGGTGGGTGCTGCATATGGACAGAAGCAGTAGATTTTGGATTTATTAATAGCAGTTACTGAGTGTATTATTGCCAGGTGTTTAGACACTGCTTTAAGCCTTTTGTGTGAATTATTTGTAATATTCCAACCCAGAAGTAGGTAACACCACTATTCTCATTTTAATGGAAAATCAAAAAGAAACTGTGTGAAAACCCATATTGACTTACATAAAAACCATAAACTGAGCCAGTGTAGTAGATGCTGTCTTGCACCACCCAGACTCCCTATTCAAGTTGGAGACACCTGCTGCCCCAACTGCTGACAGCTCACAGCGAGTCCTTCCCTGTGCTTTGCTCTCAGCTTCAGAGTCGCCTCACTGAAGGTACCTCTTCTTCCTGCCTGGGTACAGTGATTAGTTGATAGGGGGTATAAAAGTTCCATCTCTCGTCCATGCAGGACCACTCTGAGGGGCTCCCCAGAGCTCTTGTGGGACCATCTGAAACTTCCTTGTAACTGCACTGCACCTCAGCTTCCCCCTCTGCTCACCCTGCTTCCCAGGCCTCCTTCCTGGGTGATTTAGAGAGCCCTCCTTAAAACTTCCTGCATGCAAATCTCTGCTTTCCATTCTGTCTCCTGGGGAACCACAGCAAGTTCTTGAAGTGAAAGAGTTGGATAAGGTAGAAGAAGGACAGAGAGGGCAATATAAATTATGGAACGAATTTACATGTGGAAATTTAGTCCATAAGTATGTCCATAATGTGACTAAAATTCTATCTTCTTTCTAAATGAAATAATGTTTAATTTCTTAAGTTAAAAAATAAAACTGTATTAACACAACATTCAACTGTGTATATATATGTATATTTATAGTGAGAATATGATTTCATCATAAGAAGAAACAAAAATAATTTCGAGTGTCTACCTGTCATAACTGGAAAGCACACTTAGACTTTATAAGTGAAAACACCACACCAACAGAAGAACCCATCTCTGTTTCTTAAACCCAGCTAACAAATGGTATTGGAATTTTAATTCTTTCCAGAAGAACATGGCAGCTGGTATCCAAGTCCACCTGTAGTCATGAGAGTTATTTTAAGTGTTCATTCAAAAAATAGGCTGTGTAAAGAAGGACTCTTGACATAAATCCTGACTTTTAAAAAATGTTCAAATTCCACCAGTTTTATAGATAGCATTTTCCAAAGGAATTATAATAAAGAATCTTATTGAAATACTCAGGACATCAGTGAACAGTGGGTTAATTAGACATGGTTAGATTTCTTTAGGCCATAATGACATGGCATTTCTTCAATAGTCATTCTTGAATCACTTCCCTTTTCCCACATACACTTACCACAATCTAATGGACTCTCCTTGCAGGATCTCAGTTATCCACTTAGGAGTGAATACAAAGAATGATACCAATGGGCACTATTAGCATGACAAGTGCCTATTTTATGCATTAAAAAATTCCAATCAGAAATAGTTTATTTCTATTCTTTCCCACATGTTAGCCAATTAAATAGCAACTGTAGATTTCTTTTGTGCAGGGGCATGAAAAATCATTCTTTCCCTTTTAGTAATGCCCAGAGAAAGGAACCTGGACAGGAACTTCAACCGCCTTTGAATACAGTTTTCTCTCAGTTCAGATTTTCTGTTTAAAGCATCAATAACAGATACATTAGGAATGGACAAAGCAGCTCTAAGGGTCCCACAGCTGCCCACACACACTTGAGTACCTGCAGGGCAAGGTACTGCATCTCCTGCATAATAGGATTATGGAAGGGGAAAATCTTAGGTGATTGTGTATTTCATGTTAAAACCATATTTATGAGAAAAAAATAGTTGTCTGGGTGGCTGAGGATCATAGCCCTTTTATCAAGATGAACTCCTACATATGGCTGATATCCAGGCACCTGGACCACATCAACAGCTCTGGGTATGGCAGGGGATTATTATATAGTAGGGCGGGAAGAAGAGGACATCTAGGTGAACAAATGTTCAGCGGAACATGGGGCGATTTGTAGCTGACAGTGGATAGATCTTCCTGACCCACCTGGACAAAGGCAGACTCTGTTCTCATTCCCTGTTGTTGCAGGATTCCTAATGACCAGCCTATTTTAGCCAACCAGTAATCGAGTCATGTTGGGAATTTAAATATAAGATAAAAAAATAGATTCCATGACTCTCACCTACAGTCTCTAATTATATCATCAGATTTCCAGATGTTCTCCATTCTCTGTTAAACATATTGGTGGATACCCACAACTTGAACTTTCTGTGGGCTTGGGCACTTTTGCTCCCATGAGTTGAGTTGTATGGCTGCTAAGGATCTGTTGTGTTTATTAACAAACGTATTCCAATTGCAGCTTTTATTATAATTACACAATATAATAAAATATTTTCAAAACTGATAAAATATAAGTATAAAAAGAGAGTTGTTATTTCTATGAAAACTAAGCAAATATTCTAGAAGCACTTCAAAAAGAGAAGTTGCTCAAAAAAATTGCTGTTGAATTAGATGTGAATGAGATCATTGTAACAGACTAGAGGAGATTAACCAGGAAAATCTCAAAGTCTCTAAATTTTATTCCACTTTAACATATCAAAATTGATCATCATAGAAATAAATCATGGATGTGGTTTTGCAGATTCTAATCAGTAGACTCTTATTCAAAGGAAAGGACTTGGTTTAACATTAGAAGACTGGTGAGTGGATGCACATGTGAAATTTTAGGGTATAATAAAACATTCAAGAGCTCACATAATTTGTTTTATAACTCTTTACCTTAAATTGACTTTTTAAGCTAATCAACAAACCACTGGCCGAATACCCTTTCGGTGTCTTCTGTGTTTCATCAAGTCAGGGCTACTGTGTCTCCTTTCGGATCTATGGGATGAGGCATTTCGTGGGAGAGCTTGTGCAGGAAGAGCTGAGATACTGGGTGGTCTCTGGACTCCCTACTCCCATCACCTGAGGTGGAATGGCAGAAATCTTCCCAGGGTAACTGGGTGGTCAGAAAGCTTTGGAGGTCCATGGCAGATCCACCAGGGGTCTTCTGATTCTCCAGCACACAGAATCCCAAGCCCCATAAAACCCGTAACAGGTAGAGACAGGAGAGCTGCCCTGCACAGCAAAGTGAAGCTAATGCTTGTGTTTGCTGGGGATTTAAGGAAGGGGTTCTAATATCCTTCTTTGATGATGTGGGTGTTAACCTTAATCTAGAACATTGGCTGTAGCATTTTCCATGAGAGATTTCCCTTGTATTACAAAAATATAATAAACCAGGTACACCAAAAGGAAGAAGTTTAAAAAATAGAATAAAAAAATAAAAGTTTAAAAGAAGCAGAATATCCATGTCATATATAACTATCAATCTAATATAGTGATTTTTTAGAACTGTAAACCAGCCACAAAGATATTGTTATTAGTACAACCCTAGTGACTAATTTCACCATTTTGTGGGGGGATCCGTGTAGTCATTACAATAGGAATGAGTAATTGTTGGGACTGATTTCAGACAATATCACCTTCAACCCTAAATTTCCTTAATCATTCTCTTTCTTTCTATGTGCAAATATGAAAAATATCAGATACACCGAAGTTGAAATAGGAACGGAGCAGTTGGGCAAGGGAGGAATCCCTATCTCAGCAACTTCCACAAAGAAATAGCAATATCAAACTAAGGGCAACCTTCCAGCCAACCAGGATAAGTTCATCAATGGTGAATAGTCCTGGTATTTTCTTTTTCTTTCTAACTCAGTGAGACAATGTACTTACATTTAAAAAAGTCCCACATCTATTGAAAATTCACCACAGAGGTATCCACACAAAAATAATGACACCTTATTTTAAATCAGAAGTATTTTGAGCCAAGCGTGATGGAGTGAAATATTTCACTAATTACTATGCAGATTTATAGCTTTAATTGTTTTTCCCCATTTCTCAAGGGACATGTTTCTCCAAGAAGCACAATTGCTGAAGCAAACATTTATTTTTATTGTTTTATGGGAAAGAAGCTGAAGTACCCAACCAACTATAATTATTATAATCCAGTAAAATCACCTGCCAGAGAATTTTACTTAACTTACACCTTTGCCCCAAGCTGCGCCTTAGGGTCTGCCATATTTTCCTGTGTGAACTTGAGAGAAAATAGTCTGTTAGAATAAAACAAATTTAAAAAGACACTGATACACTTTCTTCCAATTGTTATTTTTCACACAAACTTACTGCTCTTTTCTTTCCTTTGAGAATGTCACCTAAAATCATGAAACATTAATTGTTAAAGCCAAAACACACTTTAGATGTATCCTCAAATGAATATGCCTTTTTAAAAATGACATTTCCGCATTGACAAAGGAATACATTTTTACTGTGGAATATCTGGAGCACAAAAGAAAGTATAAAGAAAGAAATCAAACCATAATTTCACCAACCAGAGATAAGCATTATAAACATTGGGTAAACTGCCTTCCAGTGAAAGAATTCCTTAAAATCTTAAAAACTATCTTCTATTCCTTAATAAAAGCTTATATTCCTCAGTAAAAAGCTTTGTTACAAGTATTCTTCCAGGACTTAACGTTTCTTGAAATCTTTGGAAAAGCATTTGATAGCGAACTTGAGTTGACAGTTGAGAATTTTTGCCATGCTGAATATTAAGTAACAAGTCCTAAAGTCTAACAGATGTTGACTGATGAACAACACACTCCAGCAGAATGCTGCTCAAAAGGATACTTTAAAAAATCAGGTCAGTTCCTTTAAAAGTGATGATTTTAAACTGAGCTTTGAGCCGATCCTAGTTGGCGCTTCAGTGAAATATACTATTTGTTTGGTTTATGTATTTTAAGTAGGTCCTAAGGTAGAACCGTATCAGAAAATTTCAACCAAGTGTAGGCCAGTCTTTGGGGACATGGACAACTCTTCAAAAAGCTTCTGTGAACCTCCTCGTACTCAATAAAAGAGAGGAGTCACCTTGCTTTATTTTGTCCACATTTAGAGATTCTCAGGCTACGTTATTATGTCTCCACATGTTCCAGGTCAAATGTGTTTATTATCTGGGACCATGTTGAAAGTCAGAGTTGCAGTTTTTCAGAGTACCTAAGAGCAATAAAGACTGTCGCTGGTAACACAGAACTGAAATTTTTAGTTTCCTTTTAAAGTCATATTTATGGTTTACTCAAATGTCTTCATATAAATCCTTTCAGACAGTCAGAAGCCTAGAGTGGGAACAATTCATTGGGGACAGATCCTGAAAACTTACAAGTACATTTTTGACAACCAACTCCTGTTTGCCTTCTAGGCCCATATCACATCCAAGAAGATGTTCATTCCCTGAGGAGGGAAACGAACCCCTCCACACACTGGGAGGGGTGAGTGAAATAGACCAGGACCTGACAAGCACAATAGAGACACCCACATGGTGTATGGCACTTACTTTAGAGCTGTTCTATAGTGGTAGATCGCTTCCCTGTTTCGACCTTGGTCCTTCAGGAAATTGGCGTAGTTGTAGTGAACTTTGGCATTGTGGGGCAGAGTTTGAACTCCAGATCTAAAATTTTAAATTAAAAAAAAAAAAAAAAGGAAAAACAAAGAGCACTGCTTAGGAATGTTGCCAGTTTCCTTCATATTTTACTCCCAGTTTCATGACCCTGTATTTGAAATGTCAGTTGCACCCTTTAAACCAAGTCCTACAAAATCTGTGAATTATATGAGTTATTAAACACACATTGATGGAAAACAATGAGGCAGATAAGGAAATGAGGTTTTGTTCAGAAAGATTAAGAACCTGGCTTTTACAGTCACTTATTCTGCTTGGGGTTCCCTAACAAAATGCCTGGGGAACCCCCACAGGGTAATAGCAAAGCTTTGAAGATGGTACAGGCGTGGGTGGGAGCAGAAGAGGATCAGTTTGTCACTTGTACTGACTCACAAAATTAACCTGCACAGGATCAGACAGCCGGTAAGTGTCACATATGGGATTCTGACCCAAGGAGTTTGGTTCTAGAGTCCCTGTTCTGTCACCTGCATGGAGGCAGTGGCAGGGGGATGATGAAAATAGATGGGCCATGTGGAGCAATGACGCCTGAACTTACATGGATCAAATGCAGGAGGAAGACAGTTAATGACAGAGAGGAAGGAGAAAGAGTGACAGCCTCGTTTCTGGGCAATTATGCTTCGATGTACAATCTCTTCCAGAAGACATATTTTTGTTTATTTTTTCATTTTAAGGTAAGAGTAATAGGGAAATTTCATACAACATGGTAAAACCTGTTGGGGGAATATGTTAGGGCATTGTGCCTTTACTGAACTTTCATTGCAATAGCCTCTAGGACCAGCAAAGATGGCCCCCCTAAAAGTCCACTGGCTGGATGCTTGAGGAACTCTCCAGGGAGAGAGTTTATAGCGAGTGCAGGAAGCCAGAGAACAACCCAAGAGCAACAGGTCATCAAAAAGCAGCAGAGTCCAAGCTTTTATGTGTCTGCTTTGGTGATTTCAAAGGTACTGCGGGTAGCAAGGATTATTTTTATTTTTTTGTGGTAGGGTGAGGCTGAAAGCAGATTGCCTATAAATTTGTTTCAGAAACAGTTAGACTCCTGATCCCCTTCCCTACCCTGGATATCCAGGTGACTTCCTTTAACTATTCTTTCCCTATCCCAGCAGAAGGCAGGAGGTTTACTCTCCAGCAAAGCCGACTTGGAGAGATCCTGTACCCAGGAACAACGGGTACAGTTGACATCAGGGGAAGAGCTGTACCTCAAAGGTAAATTAAATGAAAATCTGCATTCTGAATATGGGGGTTCCCCCAATTCCTTCTCTATGTAAAATTCTGCATGTTGGCAGCCAGGATTGGACCCCCAGGGAGGAGAGTGGGGGAATCCTCTCCTCTCAGTGGAAAGATTTACAAAGGCTGACATTTGGGTGGCCCAGTAAAACCACTGGTTTCCTTTAATCCTCCTATGGGGAGATCTGCCAGCTGACACACAGAGTTAAGGTTTTAATATAACATTTAAAATGGACATTATCCAAAGTGAATTTAGTCACAGGGGCAGGATGTGGGTCAGTACTATAACAATGGCTTTTTAAAAATCCAATTTCTTTCCAAGAATATTGTGATTTTTCCTTCCAGGAAAATTTCTGATTTTTCTATCCAGAACTAAATAGTTCATGGTAACAGGTCAGTTTTAAACATAACTTTGATTTCAGCATGAATATAACTGGCATGTTGACTGGGATTGATTCTTCTGCCTGTGTGATTAGCATAGTTGTTCTAATTTATATGTCACCAAGGAATGGACAATTAGGCCTTTGGAAACATGTTCCTTTCCGAGGTCAGGGCATTGTTCAGCAATGGCAAAAGGAAGTAATGATATTCGTAACAGACAAGCAGATGTGGGTGGAGTAACCAAAATCCTAGAACATGCTGCTTTTCCCATTGTTGTTTTTGACCTTTATGTTCTCTCTGTGGTTTTTAAATTTTTGCCTGCTGTATTTTTCCAGCCTCTCATTTTATAATGAACATTTTTTTTTTTTTAAGGCAAATAAACAACTGGCCAGAGGCAAAACTTTCCATGCCGCTATAACTGGCCAGGTTGCTCTTCCCACCAGGGCCAGACTCCTCTGTCTGCCTTCTTGGTGCTCTGATTTAGTACTCACAACTGTTTTAATGGAAACGTGCAGCTTTGCATATATTTACTCCATAAGGAAATGCAGCATTCATAAATTATACAGTTGGATCTCAAACCTCATTAATAATTACAATAATAATTATGAAAAAATCTCCCTTTCAACTCAGGATCTCAATTCATGCACTTTGTATTTCTCCTTCACACCTCTCATTTGCAAAAGACTTGGAAAATAACAGAGAGAACAAAAAAGCCACTGCTATAGGGTATACATCCAAGTTTGTAGAACATCATTTGTTTTGGTGGCATCATTGGACAAGTCTGGAGAACCATCCCCAAATTCCTGATTAGATAACAAACATTTTTGAAAAATGAGTGGTAGTCAGCCAAAGGTTAACAGGAAACATAAGAAGAATTTGTGGTTCTCCTCAAGTCTGACCCTGCTTTAACCCGAGGCCTCACAATGTCATACTTAGGATGACTAGCACTGAGGGAAGGCTCATTTGGAATCAAGCACTAGGCTAAGCACCCACTTCCATAGATTATCTCATTTTATCCCTTCAATAATCTATCAGATAAGAAGTATTAATGTATAGCCCATATTATAGATGAGGAAATTGAAGCTCAGAGAGATTAAGACCTTTTTCTAAGGTTATAGACCTTAAGGTTATAGTTGAGCAGAGATTTCAACCAAAGCCAATATATATGGTCAGAATCATCCCTGGAGTTGATCAATATTTGATGCCCAACCAAAATGGTACCACAAGATACGAGTAACTTGAGAATTTCACTTTCACAACATTTATATCATTGTTAAGCAAACTGTGGCCTTGTCATCCACAGACACATCCGTATGTTTACTTATTATCTTTTTAGTCTCTTTCTTGCGACAAGAGCAGAGTGGAGTAGTTGCAAAAGAAAATACATGGCCCACAAAGTCTAACATATTTATTTGAACCTTTACAAAAGAATTTGTCAATCCCTGCTTTATAGTCTCCATCCTGGAAAGTCTGCTGAGCTCTCTGGCTCAGCAATTCTGAGGGAAGGAAAGAGAAATGTGTTTCCTACAGAGCGGGAGGATGATCTAGGCCATAAATTCTATGGGTCATTTAAACAGTTAATGAATGGGGTCCAGAGAGACCCTGAGATGGATGCAGAAGAAAATATGTTGTCTCTGTCTTTCCAGGTATTTTGAAGATTGGAGAGTGGCAGGTGTGATTAAGTAACCTGCCCAAGATCACACTTATTAACTGGGGGAATTTGGAGCAGAGCCAGAAAGCCTATATCCAGACCTCACACTCAACCACTAAGCCTATCTTGCCTCATAGATTGTTGGTAAATGTCTGTTTAATTTATTTGAATATTACTTAGCACAGATGGGCACATACAAACATCTGGTTTTGATGGAAAAAAAAATCCTTAAAGTCTCAGATTCTCAAAAGTTTTCTTAGGACATAGATAAATTATAATCAGGAAAGATTTTAAAAACAATCTAGAGCTTTGATTTGCACATTACACAAAATTCCATCTGATAACTAAAGGCCTCTCAGGGCACAAAGTCTCTCTAAGCGTATATGTGGAATGGCTATGTTTTCGTAATCAACTGTTCACTTACTACATACTTTCATGTAAAAGAAGAGAAGCCTGTGGGTGTAGGGTCAATGGCCTTTGTTTTCTAATTGTTGGCATCAACCTTAGGGGGTTTGAACACTAACTTGTTATCCTTGAAATAAACTGCTGTGTGCCAAAATCCATTCCCAAAGTTGCTCTGAGTAAGCTATAAAAATCATTAGAGGACACAACCACTATTAGTACTTTTATTCACCGCAAGGATTCAACACAGGGCGGAACCATTTAAAAGTTTCTCCTTAGAGCATTCACTACTGGAAGTAAAAAGAAAAAGAAAAAGAAAAGCCAACAGAGACAAGAAGGAAGTTATATTCCTGAACTTCAATGCCCTTGTGTTTACAGAATGACCTCAGCCCTGGGGAGTATGAGGAAATAAGTCTGCTGTGGGGTGTGAGAACAGCACTGAGGATGGAGGTGTATGACAGAGAATGAAAAGAATCTGAAGCCTAATAATGAAACAATTCTTTACAAAAAAAAAAAAAATCAAATCCACACAAAACATCTTATATGGCAGCAGGTCCCTATGGTACCCGCTGAAACAATGATGATGACAATGATGTTGTAATAACAAATAAACTAATAAGATCTGCATGCCAGACTAATTTTTTTTCTGTTAAAAAGTTAAGTTGCCCCGTAGTAGAATCAGATATATGATCTGAAAATAGTAGACGCGTGCAGTGAAAATCTGTCTTATTCGTTTGTTTGTTCAGTCACTCATTTACTTATTTATCCATTCACACATTTTTAGCAGCCCAGTCTGTGCCCCTCCTCTAGTACTTGGATTTCCTCTGGGAAATTGTCTCTTGTCGCCCTTTGTGAAATCTCAGTGGAACCCCAAGGTGCTCTGCCTGCCCTAACTTGCCCAGTGGAAGTGAGAGGAGCTTCTTTGGCCAGATCAGTTATCTCAGTGCTATGTGGGAACAAGGGACAGGCACGTGACCTAAGCTCAAGCTCAGCCACAGGACTTTATTTTTCCCCAGGACTTAGATGTGAAAATAGAAAAAAAGACTGGTATATGTTTACCATGTGTTCCCATGAGAGTGAACAGTGCTCAAGACAGACTATCCAGATGCCCGTTTCCTGTCTATTACAACCCAGGTTTACCACATGCCCTTCAATTCAGTGCACTTGCTTATACTCTTCCAATATTTACCCTTTTCCCCAATTCTGTTTCAGCTGTTTGCCTCAAAAGAATAAGTGGTGGGCACCAGCTGAGCAGGGAAGCAAGCAAGAACCATGTTGACTGAATTGGCCAATTGTATCCTAAGTCGGGATAGAAGCTAAAAGGGAGCACAGGCTGGGGAGGCCTGGGGCAGATACTGTTGGGGTGCCAAGTGTGGCAGTGAGAGGGAAGCAAAGGTGAAGGTCACCAACACTAGGGCATTAAGGAGACAGACTAAGCTCCAGGAATATAGTATGATGAGCTATAGTCCCAAAGGGTATTTATACTATACTTTATGGCAGGTTTAGGGCTATAATTTGACATTGTTATATTTAGAAATAGCTTCCACACCACATAAAAATCTACCGGGGGGGGGGGTGATAAAGATCTTTCATTTCCTCATTCACAACTAATGTTTAAAATAAAGCAACTAGATCACAGATCACAACTTAGTATTCTGGAATATTTAAAGAAAATGTATTGCATTTCTTTTGCTTCTTACTGTGTGCTCACCTTTCCCATTCACTTGTCTGAACAGTGAATCTCAGCTACATTTCCTTGTGTTTAGAGCTGATTTTATAGCCCTGCTGATCATGAAAACCCAAAAACCTTCCCATGAAACCTTATTTTCATAAATTCACTTAGCACAAGCTCCTGTAAGATGCTATACAATTTCATTTTTAAAACAATCAAAGTTAAAACAAAACAAAGTTATATCTTCCATTTAAAACTTTACTAAAATTTTGTTCCAGATTAATAAATATTGTTAGACCCACATTAGCTCATTTGTTTGGAAACAAATATGTAAGCAAAAAATATAAATGGGAAGAGTTCACTTTGATCCATCTAATCATACCTGAATAGGGACTCTCTTGACAGCCAGATTTCATTCTGTTTCACAGTTTTCCAAGAAAAAAGCAGCAGCAGCAGCACAGTGGATACTGTCAGGGCAGTGGCCCCACATCGATTTAGCCAAGAGCAGAGCTTGTTCAGTCCATGCACAAAAAGGATGCAGTAGCCCATGCTGGAAAACAGGGTGGGGAAGCAGGATTACTTTGGGGGTGCAATAAAGTCCCCAGAGCATTCTATCCCATGCAGCTAACTTTCAAATGAAGCTTGTCCTGTGACAGAGAAACAGCAGATATAAACTTCCCTGTCTCACACAGCATCTATGTGTTAGTTCTTTCACAGCTACACTGGCACATTGGCTATTCTTTGGCATCAGTGTGGAGAATAGGTTCATCTGGTAGGCTCAAACTGCCCTGGATCTCAGAAGCTCAGTCTCCATGAAAAGTCCCTCATGCATGTTCTTGTGCCCTGGATGGGCTCTCTCACCCTTGATCTTTCATGTTACTGGTATTATATCACACTACTGGCACCGTGTGTCCGAACGTGGACTCTGTGCTACAGTAAGTCACATCACAGCTTTGTGGGAGACAGTGCCCAAGAGCTCCATATCAGGTGGAAGGATGCCAGTCACAAGGGCCATTGGTTTCTGTCTCCAGGAATGTGCTACTCAGTATGTGACACTTTGGCCAATCAAGTCCTTAAGTGGAAGAAAATCTACCCAAAAGACCAACTCCTGAGCCTCATAGCTTAAAGCCTATCACAGACAAGCTGTATTGATATGATTCTCTTGCTGATGCTGGCTCAGCTTTCCAAACAGACATGGAGAACCCCTTATGTTATCAGAGTGGAATTTTGACATGTTGAAATAACGTCTCTAAAGCCTTTGGCTTGGTGGACAGAATGTGGTTCTTAACACCACTTATACACCCACATGGATGCTTCTTGCCTGACGATTGGCCTCAGAAAAACTCAAACTTTTAGTTGTCTCTGTTATGGCTATGTGCATGTTAGTCAAAATCCACCTCATTCCAAAGATGATAACTACAAATTATTATAGAATATTTTAAGAATAAAACAAGCTTGTGTAAATAAATCCTATATTAGCCAGACTACTAATCCTATACGAAGCCCAAAATTTATATGGCCCACTTACTGGTTCATTATTTATTCATTTGCTCTCTATTATGTGACTGGCAATAAGCTGAGCACTAAAAATACATTTAGTGACAAAACAGAGGTGTTGCTGTCAAAGAACTCCAGTCTAGTGAAGGAGGTTGGTTTTATAAAAGGAAACACCTGAATATTCTGATTTCTAACACACCTCCTTTAAAAGAAACACCTCTCCACTTTCCTTTAAAAAAAAAAAAAGACTTTATTCCTTTTTAGGTAGAGGGGAAAGGAGGGGAAAGAGAGGAAGAGAAACATCAATGTGTGGTGACCTCTTACGTGCCTTCAACTGGGGACCTGGCCCACATCCAAGGCAGGTGCCCTGAGTGGGAATTGAACTGGTAACCCTTTGGTTCACAGGTTGGTGCTCAATCCACTGAGCCATACCAGCTAGGGCTCCACTTTCCTTCTGTTTGCCTTTCTAAATACCTATATTTTGGTGTCAAGGGTAAAAGAACAACAGGGAAGAATTTAAGGTTCCTGATTTGGAGACCCTGGGAACCAATTCAAGTTAGAGCTCCAATTCCATAGTTCAAGTCCAGAAGTTGACTGGTCCAGCTCCCTATACTTTTAGGGTTCACTTTTTGGTCAAAGGAAATCACTGCCCCACTCATCACTAGGGGATGACAGTTTGAGTCAAGGAAGCCTATGGCCGTGACCTCCCATCCCAATCACTGAACTTGATTTTCAAAAGCACCTTCAGAGCCTTGCAAATACCAGAGCACAGTCACTAGTGCAAAAAATAAAATAAAAAACAAGAAACCCTTTTTCCACTTCCACAACTCTTCATGTTTGGTCTTAAAGGGATTAAGATTTTCTAAATATCTCCCATTGTTGTACAACTGAACATGCTGATGTCATTACTGGCACTGTGGTGGCTTAAGTTCACAAGGCTGCTCATCATTTACTCCTCTAGCCCTGGCCAGATCCCAAACCCAAACTGAGCAGCGTGCTTCTCTGACCACAGGAAGGCCTTTTGGACTCCCTTCTTCCACTCACCAGACATTTAATAAAAAATTATGAAGTACCTGACACCATTACTGGCACCAAGAACAGATCAGTGAATAAAACAGAGAGTAATTCCTATTCTTGTGAAACTCACATTGGTGGGGAGAAACAGCTGACAAGCAAATAAATCAAAGAGTATGTCGCATAGAATAGTATGATATGTTGGTTGGAGAAAAGAAATCCAGTGGGAAAGAGACAGAGGGAGTGCAAGGTCGGGAGGAAGTTGAGACTTAATGCAGGTGATGGTCAGGCAAGGCCTTGGAGAAAAGGTGACCGGGGAACAAAAGCTCTGAAATAAAGGAGATGTGCCACGCAGATGCCCACATCTGCAAGGACAGCTGTCTTCTTGTGCCTACCTTCAGAAAGAGAAGAGAAAGGTGAATTTGTTGAATTAGGTCGCACAGCTCATACATAGTAGAGCAGAGATAGAAAGCCGAGAATTTTGAGTTCCAGAGCCCACGTTCTGCATGCTGTCCTGTTGCTGGAGTTTTGACCTGACAGCTGCTTCCCATGTTCCTCACACCTTATCACACAGCTTCACCTACTTCCTTCCCAATCGCTCCATTCATGAAATCTCAATTGTTGTTTTCTGTCTCTGTAAGGGAAACAGAGCTGCCATCTGGCAGAGCAGTAGGGAAGGAAAACACTAAGATTCCAACAGCTCCAGATCAATGGCTGCGAAGGCACAGAAGACAAGAAGGAGTAACCAAGACAGCGAAAATAGTTAGCTATCTTAGATGCTTATATGTTCCTTAAGTGCTTCCTATGTTCCAGGCACTAAGTATTGTACTTTATACAGGACTGTTCACAACATAATGGGACAAGGGCAGTACTGGCTTTAAATATATTATCTAAGTTAAAAACTTAATCCTCAGTATGTTTCATTTCATAAATGAGGAAACTAAAGCTTGTCAGAGTTAAATAACTTGCCCACAGCCCCAAAAGCTAGTAAGAGAACAGATGACCCATGGCCCTAATACTATTATAAGCCAGGAGTCAAGATACTTTTTCTGTGAGAGGCCAGGGAATAAATATATCAGGCATTTGGGGCCTTAAGGCCTCTGTCTTTCCTACTCAACTCTGTTTTTGTAGCAGGAAAGCAGCCATCGACACTATGTAAACGAAGGGCGTGGCTGTGTTCCCATAAGATTTATTTATAAAAACAGGTGGTAGGCCAGATTCCACGCACTGGCCACGGTTTGTTTTTTTTTTAACTCCTGCTATAACCAAAACAAAGGGGAACACCATTCATGTCCACTCAGCACAGACATAGGGATCAAGTAAAAGGATAATTTTTTTCAAACATCGTTGTACTGACATGTGGTTTAAAGAAATATTAAATCATGTGTATATAATAATCTTCACTTGGGTTTTCAAATTTCTTGGAGAGTATCACATTCTAATAAAGTTGAGTACAATATCACAGAGATTTAATGCTTCTCTATTATGGCATTTCATCTTTAAACATCTCAGCAGCACGGGTGAGAATCACTGTGCGTTGCTGGGGGCGGGGCAAGGCCTTACTCTCAAAGGGGAAGAATATCAAGCAAATGAGAGACTACATGCTTTTCTGGCCACTTGAGAGGCGAAACCAGACATCAGTTTGCTCTGGTTTATCTGGTTAAGGAAAATCTGAGCTCTGACCAGAGACCTCTATACAGAGCACAAAACAGTCAAGGCAAACAAACCACCGCTACTCAACAAAATCATACCCTGGAGAACCCAGAGCCAAACTCTGGCTGATGAATGTTTGGTGCAGCCCAGCAGCAAGATGTATTCTGAAAGCACGCTCGAGAAGCACCACCGCTGTCTCAGAGAATGGAGCCAATCACAGGCTGACGCTAACCGCAATTTTGAATGTGATTTATTGACAAGCTACTGAACATGCAGTGCATACAATATAAAGACTCACATCTCTTCTACATACTTCTATGCTACACACCCAAAGGGGACCAAACAGGAAATGCAAATAAACAATATTTTTCCTTTCACATTAGAACAAAAAAATATTTTTAACTTCTTTGAGAACTTTGTGAGCAGTTAAGCATTGTGTAAATAATACAAATGTTCTTTCTCAAACCCTGCCCAGAAGCTTGTAAGTGGTAACAGAACAACACTTCCCACTCCAATTTACATAAACCCCAAAGGATGACAATTTTCTACCTTTCAGGCCATAAGGCCTTTGTCTTTTCCACTCAACTCTATTTTTGTAGCAGGAAAGCAGCCATCAACATTATATAAACTGGGCCAAGTATTTTAATGATATCAGCTACGGTTTCACTTTTTGTTTAATTACATGCAGCAAAGATAGTCTTTTTGTTATCAAGCAGAACAGAAATTCTACCTTTTAACTTAACAAGCTCAAACAACCCACTGAGAGTGTCCATAAAATTATCTATCATATTAATGATACAAGACAGGTACAATCTTCCCATTTTATTACTTTAAAAAATTCCTAACTTGAGCCCTGGCAGTTCAATTGGTTAGAGTGTCCCGATACTCCAAGGTTGCAAGTTTGATGCTATGTCAGGACACATAGAAGAACCAACCAATGAATGCATCTCTCTCTCTCTCCCCTCCCTTACCCTCTCCTTTTCCCTCTCTCTCCCCCTCACTCTCTTTCTCTTTAAAATCAATAAATTAAAAAAAGTAATATTCCTAACTTTATATTGTTTAACTTTATATCCCTAGTTAACTTCATTCTGATCTGCTGAATCCTCGAACAGCAAATTGTTCAATGGTAAGATCTTATTCCAGTCTCACGGATATTGACCCAAAGCAGTTAAACAGTAAAGCCCTGGAAGGCTGAGCTCAGAATAGGTGCTTGGTTCTGCAGCTGGGAAGCAACAGGCGGTCAATGGACCAGCTTCTGTAAGCCAAGACTCATTAGTGTCCCCATTCCTGCCTTGTTCTTCTAGATTAAATATTTCATGGATGGGGAAATTTCTCAGAAGATTGAACATAATGGAGGAGTGTACTAACTTTCTAAAAATGACCCTCCAAGGCACCTCTTGTGCATTACCTAGCACCCCATACTAAAGATATGGCTTAGGTATGAAAGTTTTTTTATATTTATTTCTTCATGAAATAGATCTCTTCTGTTCTTTTCTCAGCATATCTACAGAACAACTGGGAGAAAACGCCATGGCTTTCACCTTCTAAGAACTACCTAATTCTCTTTGCCTCTTTGAAGATGAGATGCTTCCTCAACCTCCTAGTTCACCTACCAGCTCTAAAATTGATGAGACATCTCGTGGTAAAGAAGGTAGGGCTCTGGAGTCAGAATGTTAAGTGAAATAAGCCAGTCAGAGAAAGACAAATAGCATATGATTTCACTCATATGTGGAACCTAATGAACAAACTGAACAAGGAAAACAGACTCATTAGATGGAGAGCAGATGACAGCTAAGGGGGGGGGATGAGGTTAGGGGGTGGAGGGATTAAGCAAAAAGGAAAAAGGACTCATGGACATGGATAACAGTGTGGTTATCGCTGATGGATGGGTCTATATATAAGAAGACTAAATGGCAATGGAAAAAAACTACAATTAAAAAAATAAAGTAAAAAACAAAGTTTGCATCTCAGTTCTTACATTTACAATTGCTTGATCTCAGATAAATAAGCTCTCTAGTTCTTTGTTTTCTTATTTTGTAAACAGAAATGATTTTACACTGTGGACACTGGTTGATACACACTAAAGAATAAAGGATAACATTAATATTAGGCTATAATAATCTTATTAGGGAATTATTTTCTGCTACATAGAGTGTAAGGCAGGAAATGTGTAAAGTTTGTATTCTAGGTAGAAACAGATGTCTCCATAACGTAGTAATGTCCTAAGGCCTCAGGACACTGCTAGCTGCAGTGGAACAAAAGTGTTCTGCTACAGGCTTTAAGTTTGGGGGTTCACAGGGAGGAAAAGGAATTCACTGCAGAATAGAGAGTCTGGAACTGGATCTTCTGTGCCACTCATGAATTCTGTGGCCACAGACTTGCTCAGCCTCATGAAGCCTTATTTGTTTATATTACTAGGACTTAATATTGCCTGCCTTAAAGGCAGCTTAGCACACAGCTATCTTAAAGGGTTATTGTTCGGAGTAAATAAAATAATGTATGTGGACTAAATACAGGTATCAGTGTCTTCAAGTATTTAGTATGTTATACTTTATTACATCAATAATATGTACTCTATACATCATTAAAATATGGGGTTAGATCTGTAAAAACACCTTAAGAAATCCACTATATCAAAGTCCAGACAGACCCAAACTGTATAATTTATAGGGCAATTGTAAGCCTTTAAAGAACATCCACCAAAAATGCCCTTCAAACTACAAACGTCCTTGTGCAATATTCTTTGTTTCAGAAGGGTTTGATTCTGGTATAAAACAAAATATTGCAGAAAGTAAGATTCACATGTAGAATGTGAAATATATATAGACATGTATTTTTGTTAATGTGAATTCATAGATCTTGAACACAAAAAGTAAATCTTCCATTCTACCCATTTCAAATCTTTCTCTACTCTGCAGTTTTGAAACGGAAGAAAATGCAACATATAATCTTTCTGGTGAATTAATGCACAATGAGAAGGCTTTTGTATTCATTTTGATAAAAAAGAAATATTAATCGTTTGAAACTTCAAGCTGGTTGTTTAAGGATAGATGGCGTTTTACTCATTTTGCATCCTGAACACTGCCTATTACAAGAGCTGCTTCATGCATGTGACTGAACAATGCGCTTGAAGGTATCAGAAACTAACATGAAAACAAAGAGGAAGTTGACAGTCAATCCAGGTTGAACGTAGAGATGATAAGGCCCACAATGACCTATCACCCAGAGGACTGTCTGTACTCGGGACAGGGGAATTTCCTCTTGTTGGTGCCTTGACCCCAGACCTGGCTTCTTTCCCCCAATGCCTGGTGAGAGCAGCACATTTCCCATCTGGGACTGAGAGGCCTTTTGGCCAAAGCTGAACACTTCCCAAGTAATTCCACAGCTACTTCTAAAAAGTCAGAGAGGCCACCTTCTCCATCATCCTACAGCCCACTCATCTCTAGGACATGGATTTCACCTTTTCTTATTCTATAAACCACCATATTCTAGAGCACAGCGTCTTCGCTTTTGAACAGCCCACTAGTTGCTGCTGGCCCCTCCACTATTCCCTGTGTTAACCCAGACCTGGTCACACAGGCAGAGGCTGTGCCACGAGCCCACTGTTCTTTAATCCTCGGCAGTGCTCTGAAGAAGCATCTACTATGCCTGTACTACGACGAAACACAGACATACAAAGTGGTGGTCCCAGTCCACACTGGAGCAAGACAATCCAGATTTCTAAAAGAGTGTAAAGGATATTTTCAGACTACTGAAATCTGTATAAGAAGTCACAGATTTGAGATATATTTCCCTGTGCAGAATTCAAGGGAAAATGAAAAAGATTCACTAATAACAAGGGGTCTTGACAGGAAGGAGGCTGAAATGGCCACACTTAAGTCCACCCACACCCTCCAGGCAAAGCCACGGCCAACTGTGCAGGACACAGGGTGTGTGACATGTACTCTTTGGTCTCCTCCACTCACACAGGCAGATTTCAGAACCTTTGGTATTGGGTTTTGAAATGCTAACAGGCTAGGCTGACACTATTCCCATCTGAGCACCTGGGGAAGAAGAAGCCTACACCTATGCTACTTTGATTTCCTTTGACCGTGACCCACCTGATCTTCTCATTTGCACAAGGTAGACTGAAATAATAACTTGCAATTGCCTAGCATAACTTACAATGTTTTCCACATATATCGTTCCATTTAGTCTCATCTGAATCCAAATTACACTCTCCAAATTCTACTTTCAAATCCTGGTTCCTAAGAAATTTGCTATTCACCATTTAGTCCTTAACAGACATAAGCATTCATCTGTTATATTAATAGGACTCTGTACTATTAAGGCCATGACTGTGGTCCAGTAAATAACTGTTCAAATTTATCTATACCTTGCACCCTGGGCTGAACACAACCAGTTCAGCACAATAGATCAGCTAGTCCTCCTGCTTCCCTTCCTGCAGTCTTGGTGACTGACCACCTGTCTGGTGCTGCCCTAGTACCATCCCTACCTGGCACTGCCCTGCAGAGTAGCCCTCACTGGATGGGGTCTAGCTCCTAGATCTCACACCCTCACCTGAGTTCAGGTCTCAAAGGGCTAATGGAACAGTGCATGCTGGTGCAGCAAAGAGCAAAGAGAAACACGCTAAAATCACACATTCCCATCTTTAGCCGACGGTATTCTGAAGTATAATGTTAATCAGCTTCTGGAACCCCAGCGTAGGTTAATAACCAGCAGGACGCCTCTGAGTGCATGACACTGGAGGTTTGTCCCACAAAGGATTGGAGGCATGGGGAGAAATGGGAAAGCTTGCCAGACTCCGCTTTCTATTAAAATATAATGAGTACATGGAAGACACCATATTTAAAACATCAGAATATCTTTCTGAGTAAAAGGACTTTTTTTCATTACCCAAATCTTGAATTGCTTCTCCAACTATATCATTAATCTTTACTTCGCTCTTTCTCTTTCAGCCTCACTTTATTGTTCCCTCTGGTAACAGTGTATAGCACTTCTGTTTTCCTTTTGTCATTCTCATGATGACAAAGGAACACCTCATTGTTTTAAGATGGCCATGACAGAAATGCATATAAATGAATGGAAAGCTAAAAATAAATAAAAAATGAGTGGATTTGAGTAATTTAGCCAACACATACATACAGTTATACACTTATTCTCAGAGGGTCAGTGCACTTGACCTTGTAACTATGAAAACTGCCTATCAATCTATCGCCTAGGTTATCAGTTGAGAGACTCTGTGAAAAGCCCAAGTTGCTTCTTCCATCCCTGTCATGTGTTATACAATGAGAATTTCAAATAAAGAATCAAACTAGGAGGCAAAGCAACTGAATATCTGGTTCTACCTAGTTCCTGGGCTTTTTACTATTCCAGTGACTTGGTCCACTCAAAATCTGGTTACTTGGGTCATCTAGGTGGCTCAACCTTGTCCCATCCCTACTAGTCCTGGCATGAGAGAGACTCAACATGCTGAACTCAGTGCCAATCAGTCTTATGGGCTATCTTACCCTTGCTTTGAGCTCCTATTTAGATATTTGGCTTCAGCCCAGTTCCTGAGTATCTCCCCACGGAGGTTCATCCCTTGATATGGATAGACAAATCTCTAAACTGTTCTCATGGGCTGCAGCCTCTCTCAGCAAGCTGCCCATACTGGTGCTCCTTGAAGAGAAAAGTCTGGCATTGTTCCTGTCGTCAGGGCCCCATTTCCTGACATGCACTCCTTGCTGCTGCTTGCCTACATCAGCTTCTAAAAAAAATCACCATTCCTGCTGCTTAGGAGGACACCCTGGTACGTCATAGTAGAGGCCTCACACCAATGCCTCCTCTCCACTCTCAGGCCCCACCAGGGAGCCTGTCCTCATGGTACATCTCTCTTCCCCTACGGGACCCTTTCTGCTGAAACAGAGAAGACAGAGATGGTCCCATTCCAATGCATGACAACATTTTTGGTTAAGATCTTAAGGGAAGAAAATCATGCTTTCTATAAGGTTATTTGAAATCACAAAAAAAAAAAACCAGTTGAACTTTGGAGCAGAAAAAAAACCTTAGAGATCATGTACCAGTGTTGACCGGAGTTTTAGATTTCCCAAACCAGAAAAATTTCCAAAAAAGGGGAGCCGAGGGGGCGGAGGAGAAACTGACAAGGGCTGTGACCCTGCGGCTCTCAGTAGCTCTTGGCAACTACTGACCAAACTCAAACCTCTGGTTTTACAGATAGGGAAATGGCTTCGGCGACGGCCAAGCAGTGGGGGGACAGATGGGCCGTGCTGAGGCCCAGTTCAGTCTTCGTCATGCTGGATTTGCTCAGGTAAGTTTTTGGTGCTATCAAAAAATGTCTCTGCTGATTTTAGTATTTGGTAAAACTTTGATTCTCTCTTAATTGATCACCGCTCTCCTCTACTAAGTCTGAAGAAGTATGTGCATAGATAGCTCCTCAGAGGGGGTCCCCAATATAAGGTGACAGAGGTACTGTTACTTCAGAGGTAACATTTCTCCTTTGGCAAGCTGAAAATAAACATTGCGATCTTGTTTCAATTGCAACCTGGTTAAGATTTTAAAATTCCATTTCAAACTGATAGATATGGTTTGAAGAGATTTTCCAAAATTGAAAAGGAATGAGAATCATCTTTTGCCCAATTTTCCATGTCTAGTCTGCCCATAAGTTCAGGGACTATACAATTCAAATGACATCTCTTTCTAAGAGAAAGGCAATTTTTAATTTTTCTTTTCTCCTTCAAATACATATTGTCCTCTGTGGTTTCAATTATTCTTGATTGGTTCTATTCACAATATTGTTGCAGCCTTCGCTTACTCCTGCCTATTCTTTTCCTATCTCCACTCATTCGTGTTTTCCTAAAGCAGCTTAGGAATTTGTTCTCTGGCACCAAAGGGAATAACTCTCCCTTAATCTGGCATATGAATGGATATTTGAACACATTCCATGACCTTATTTGAATGCTCTCAACAACTATTTCTGCTTCATTGGTTCTAAAAATTTTAGTCCTTTTGAGAATTCTAATGTGGTTTTTATAAATTACAAAAAAAAGATAATCATAAGATTATATGCTTCTTTTGAAATAATGTTACAGAGTAGGGTCACCAAGGAGATGAGAGGGGCTTTGACTGTACAATGCTGATGAAAAGTTTGTGCGGCTTGTGTCACAGGCCGCCGTCAGGCATTTAAAAATGAGGCAATAGTCATTAACAAGGGAGAGGGCCACATGGTTTTCAAAGAGGTAAAAGAGGAGAACTATGTGGTTCTGAAAGGGAAAAGGGAAAGGCCACACAGTTTGTACGGAGGTACAAGGGGAGAATCACATGGTTCTGCATTAGAGCTGGAGAACAACCGCGACTCAGGCAAAACCTCCCCAATCAGGCACAAATGACTGGGAGCTGCCGGTAAAGATGAACTGTGTCTGGGAAGTAGGGAAACGGTAATTCTAAAACTAGCCTGGTTTGGTGGGGGGAGGCAGAACTAAGTGTTTGTGGGTGTCTTAAAGAAAGTAAGATTTAACAGCAGACATCCGCCATTAATCTAAATCTGTATAACCTGTAAATAAACAATTCCTTTTCTTTTCACCAAACTCTAGTATTGAGAGTTATGCTTTTGGTGGCGGGCAATCGAGGCCCCATAACTGAGCAGTCTGTAGGTTCTGTTTCAATCAGGACAGCCCCGTGGGTTCTGTTTCAATAAGAATAAGAGATCCAAATTTCTGTGAAAGAATGATTTACATCCCAAACTCTCCTGCCTCTTCAAACAAGACATCAATAAAATTGTCATTTATCATCAGAAGAAAAGATGATTCCAATTTCTTTTTTGGTGGTCAAGTTCTGACCCTAAGGCCATGCAGCGCTAAATAGCCTATTCCTGTTGCTTTCATCCACAGACCTCAAGTGAAAGGAAGAGCAAGTGAGAGGAAGGTGACATTGTCAGTTCTTTCCAGCTTAGGATGGAGGGAAGTGAGAAGATTTAAGTGGCTTGTTCATTATTAGGCGGAAAGGTGGAAGGTGAAAGAGCATTGTTGGTCTGACTCATTCTGGGCTTGGGACTCACCCATCTCCAGTGAGGGTGGGTGTAACTTCTGTGGGGTTTATGAATGAGATTCTAAGGCCAGGAGTTGATTCCATAATAACCTGGAACATTTAATAAGTAGGCAATCCACCTTACTCAGCAGGATTATCAATAGAGCTCTTTACTTCATTTTCCTATTGTTTGGTAAAGTTTTTGAGACAATACAGATTTTCTGCATAAATATAATGACCTGTATTTTCAGGAACACCATTAAGCTCACTGGGTGTATGTTTTCCTTAAAGTACTGGGTAGTGATGCTGTGGTGGAAACTTGCTGTTTCTTGTCAAGGTCAGTAATGGAAAGAGGGTCATGCAGAGAAGATTCTTGTGTATAAAAAAGGCTGGGGGCACATTCTTCACCATCACCAGAGCCTATGTGTAGGTTTATTAAATAAAACAAGCATAATTCAATGCTCTGACACCTTCTGAGGGATGCCAGCAGCATCTGCAAAATTCTCTGTGGCCTCAAGGAAAATTTTGGCAGCTCTTTGTCCAACTGTCTACCATTCTCTACTGAAATGGGGAGGATGGTCACTGCTGGGTAAAATCTTTTCCAGAAAAAGCCCTTATTTTCATAGAAAACTGCCAATATTTATAAACTGGCTCTCATGAAGCCATTAGAACTTTCTAAGCCCATAGCATAGAAGTTTGCCCACATAGGCTTAAATTTCAGACTCAGCCTGGACCATCACAGTGACACACCTTTAGATAATGATGGAATCCCTTGTCATATGTAACACAGTTCCCCTGTCTTAGTTACGATAATGGCTGTGAACAAATACTGGCATTCATTGGAGGTACGATGCCTCACTCAAAAAACTTAGGTTTCCTCCAATTCCAGCCTCCCCAAAATCTACATTAAATGCTCAGGTTTGTGATCAGAGCTGTGGACCTGACCCAGCAATCTGACTGCTTCCACAGAGCTCAGGATCACCTTTAAGGGGCAGGAGAGCACCTCCCCTCCCTGTCACAAGGCTTTGGCACCTGCAGAGACTTTGACTCTGGAGGCGGGAGAGTGGCCTGGCTGGGCACCATGAGGATACAGATATTATGGACATGGATGATATGGAGATGCCAGACAGTAAAGAAAAACCCTCAGAAAATGATGACTTAGCTCCAACACTGCAATGTGTAGCTGCAGGGGCTTGAAGGGAAAAGGACAACCATCATTCTATTAAAGGCCAGTTCACTGAAATTGATTTTGGATGACTCTGCACCAAGTTTGCACAATGCAGCAAACTCCAAATTGCTTCTGAGATGCAGGTACTTGCTCCTGGTAAAATTGATGTTTTTGTTATATTCAGAACTTTTATTTTAACCCAAATCAGTGTATTCCTAGCAGAAATAGGACAGGGACAGTACTTCGTCTTTCTCAGAAAAAATGAAATAAAGTCAGAGAAAGGTCTCTTTAAAATAGGGCAGCATGGGAAGAGCCAGCGCTGACATGATTTTTCGGATGCTTGGAGGACATACCTACGTGGGTGAGAGGAAAGCTTTGTTTTAAATAAGATATTCCACAATGTTATGAACTTCCATAATTTTTACCTAAGGGTCTCTTTCAGAAAAATAAAATTTTAACTTCTTGTTTATCACAAATTGTTCTCTTATATCTGGATTAGACACATGCAATTCTTTGTCACCCAGAACCCCAGTTTCCTAAGGATTTCGGTCACACAACTCTTGGAAGTATTGAGTCCTGTTTACCAAATGGAGTTGAGCTGGAAGTACTTTACTAAGTCCACATCTTCTCCTTCTTTTCAATTGAGAAGAACACTAAGATGTTACTATCAGAGAAGCAATATAGTCTAGAAGGTGGTGATCTGTCAGCAGGCAATGATCTGCATTCCAGCTCTGCCACTTACTATTTATGTCATCTGGGACAAGCCACTTCACTTCTCAGACCCCAGGCCTTATTTTTGAAAAATATGAATAATGTTATCAGCTACCGTAATTGATTCAACAATAATACTTGATATTCATTGACCGCGTACAATACAAAACACGTTCTAAGTTTTATATATGATCATTTCACTTAATGCTCACAAATCTCATTGAGTTGGGTGCTATCACTTTCATTTTATACAGATAAGGAAACTAAGGCTTAGTGACATCACTGGCACTCTGACTTCACGGGCACGATGTCAGCCACTGCCTACAGTGTGAATCAATTGATATAATAAATACAATATGTTCAGCATATTAGTGGCTGATATAAAGATTCAACAAAAATTCTGATGTGATGAAAAACTAGTATTAATGAGAATACTATTTTAAAGAATATTATGACCTGTTAAATGTTTAGAGAGACTTATGCCTTTTTACTAATAAGCAGTTAGTAAAGTCTTTGAGGGAAGGAACTGAGATTCACTTATTTTTGTAGCCTTCAATGTCACAAAAGTATACACCTGGCAAAGGTGCTCTGTGAATAGCTGTTAAATAAAGAATGAATATCGACTCCACTTGAGATCATCAGTAGTACAGAGAAAACCTGACTGAAGCTACTTTCAACTGGTCTAAGCAAAAACATATCAAGAACAGATATTGATGTCCCCCTTAGCCCTTCATATTTCTTATTATTGGCAAGGCCTCATAGGCCTGTTATCTTAAAACAATATAGAACAGAAAGAATTTGTGTTGTATTTTTGTCCTTATCGAATAGTATTCACCAAGAAATGTTCTCCTCCTCAAATTGTGCTGAAGACACATTGAGAAACTTCTGGGCTGTTCTCTCTTTGACCAAGTCAAAACCAGATGCTGTAAAGCCTTAATTAAGAAAGCTGTCAGGTACTTGGCTTGGAAGGAAATCAAAGGTTATGAAATTCATTTCTAATTATATGTATTTTTAAATTTCCAACTCAATATCAATAAATAAATTAAATATTAATTGATATTTAAATTAATTTAAAATTTTAACCCAATATCAATAATAAAAAATAAAATAATGTCCTAATAATATTTCTGTTTATGATACTAACTTTTAGAAAAGTTCATTCTTATATAACACTCATAAAATTACTTAATTTTAGGAAGTTTACTAGAGCCCTTATTTTAAAAATTAGAAAACCTGGGTGCAAAAATGCTTCATGTCTCATTCAAAAATCACACAACAGACAAATGGCAGAACCATTTCAGGGACATATCCAGGCATTTGAAAAGAAATATGACCTTGAAATGATGACATCTGAATAAGACAAGAAAACAGACAAACTTCAGCACAGTTCAAATATTCAGAACTAAGTAGCATTATGTAATCATACACATCTGAATGCCCTTTATATTTTTAACCATTTTTTTCTCAAGGACAAATTTTCTTGAGATTGTTCCTATGTTTAAATTAGAAACCAAAGAAAAAGAGAGATAGAAGAAATAAGATAGACTTTAGTTACTATCATGCTACTTAATAATTTTAAGTACATCAAAAGTATTTCTAGAGAATTACTATAATTATGTAACAAATTGCATACTTAATAAAACATAGATATTTGGAAAAGAATGTATTGGTAAATGATTGCTGCTGAAGTCCTGAATATACTCCAGTCACTATGTCACATTTAACTGTCAAGCTTCCAACTGGAGGTAAGCCATTGTAAACTAGAGTGAATGAGTGCTAACATGAGCTCTTTCAACCTCTGTGGCTGTTTTTAAACCTGAGGTAATAAGCACCTTAGCTCCACAAGGATCTAATTGTTATACACTGAAGGACTGTCTCTCTGGAACTAAAGGCATTGGTGACACAGGACAGGCCTCAGAAAGAAACCATGAGCAGTAATTACCTGGGCATGTAAAGGACTCTCTCAGCCACCACAAAGCCCACCCTGAAGAAGAGATTGCTGGCTGGAATGAACGGGAAAACCAGGAACAATAAGCCCACTAAAACTTCCTTGTGCTCCAGTCTCTGAAACACATAATAGTGAAGGACAAATTAATTTTGGGTTAATTCCATCTCTGTCAGCATTTAACCATCTCTTTCATTTTCAAGTTCTCGTTGAAGGAATGAATAAATTAGACCAATGAAAACCTTTTGATCAGTGTGCTGAATTCATTAGAGAAAGCCCTCAGGCTAACACCTCTGCATGTCTAAATAGTCACACGTACCCAGACACACATTTGCCACCCAGAAACATCTGATATTTGCATAACATGGTCAGTGAGCATTACTGTTTGTTCTGGGCTAGCTCTACAGCAACCCTGTTTCTTGGTTCTGTTCTCCCAGGCAACTCATTCCCAGGGAACAAAATAACTGATATACCCAAGCTCACTAAGGCATCATAGAGAATTATTGTTCTCTAAGAAACAAAATGAGTTAAAAAAAAGAAAAAGAAAGAAAGAAAGAAACAAACAAACAACCTCCACATGAACCAGGAGAAGCAGATATTACCATAAAGGAAACTCAATGCAAATGGTAAAATTTGGTACCAATGAGTAAGATCATTTGAGCTGAAGAGTTTTAACACCTCTCAAATTAAGCCAGTAAGCAAGTATTTATTCCATGAAATATTTTGGAATCAAAATTCATTACAATAAGAACTCATTAATTGACAAAGCACCTTTCTGTAATATTACACATATTACTTTGTAAAGATTTTTCTGTCACTTATAGTTCACAGAAAAAAATTCTGTTCATTACTAATAATATATTGTAATGGACACTGTAAAAAGTAGCTTGTATTTCATGAGTGTATATGGCATGAACACATTTGAAGAGAGGCTATTTAAAACAAATCTTAATGTACTGGATGGTATTTATTTTTTCCTTTTAAAAAACGTTTAACAAAACCAAATAGAACTGTTTATATTACAGTTTTAAATGTTTCTTATGGACATTTAAAATCGTATATTACTTTTAATAATTGTAGAAGACTAAATAAAAAATTTCAAACTATAAATATTAAAGACTCCTTAATACAAACTACTAATACTCTAAGTATACAAACTAAAGGTTTTTAAACATCTTGAGATATTTGTCATCTGGATTTTATTAAAGTGTTTGGTTTTCTTTTACTACAACATAAAGAGTAATAAAATTTCTGATGGCAAGTCCATATGAACAAATGCGATTTGGACAATTTCCCTTAATAGTTAACAATCTATAAATAATGATCTCATTTTTTAACCTAAAGGAACCACACTCTTTAGAATTAAAAGATGAAAGAAGGGAAAAAGCTTCCATAACAAGCCTTCCACTCAAATAAATGCAATGATGTTGTATTTTCTATGACCCACTCAAATTGATTTTAAAAATGGGTGAGAAAGAGTAGCAAGTTCATTATACTTAAACGCTGCATGCTTTTTTTGACATTCAGATTATACTTTGAGTTTACAAAGTACATTTCAGTTCAAGAACTTAAAAGTTTACATAATTTTAAAAAGAATAAAAACCTTCAAAATTCCTGTGACATTAAGAGCAAGTATTTCTTGCTAAAATTAAAAATAAATCCCAGATAAAGAAGTGCAAATTGGTAGTTACAAAATAGTCACAGGGATGTAAAGTAAAGCATAAGGAATATTGTCAAAAATATGTAATAACTAGGTATGGTGTCAGGTGGGCACTAAAAATATGGAGGGGAACACTTTGTAAAGTACATGATTGTCTAACCACTATGTTGTACACTTAAAACTAATACAAAGTAATATTGCATGTAAACTGTAACTGAAACATAAAAATATATATACATTAAAAATAAATACAATAAATCCTAGAGGATGAATGTCTCGTTGAGTATTCTTCATGAACTCTGTGCCTATTATTAAGTACGGGTTGATTTATTCTTTTTATAGGTGCATTTTTTAAAAAGATAGTGGAGTACTTCTTAAAATCTGAAATACTTTTTACAAAAGTGTTCATCTGTCTTCCTATAGAAATTTCTAAAGACAATTTAATACTTCCTATTTGTTAATCCCTACAGAATTAAGAAGAATAAAGGTATAAACGGAACTCCCGCTGGGCTATTCTCCATGTCTCTAGCCAGTGTTTGATCCAAAGAAGTGCCTCCCTGGCCCTCATCAAGGTTATTAGAGAACAGCCTTCACTGGGGATATGAAAGAGGCACCACTTTCACACCCCCAATATCATACTTTCTTGCCTGACCAAAGGCCACCTTTCTAACTCTGATGGGCATATGGTTATATCCTTTACTCAACATGACACTGAATGCTTCAGCAGCTACTAGGTTGGGAAGAGGTGGGTGTCAGGTGCAAGCAGAAGTCCAACTGCATGCTGCCTCCCTCCTCATTCACCGAGGCCCTGTAGTGGGCAGGATCCTCAAATGCTCATTTCTGCTGGGATCATGGAGATGGGTTCTTCAGGCTCCAAGCACAGTCTTTATTTCCTTCCTGTTGTAATTACATATTTATCTCTGTGTTTATTGCTTTTAATATTTCCACTAAATTAAACTTTATGACGGCCATGAGCTGGCCAGTTGTGTTCAATGGTACATGATCTGTTTTTAGCTTAGTGCCTGGCACATAATAGGTCCTCAGAAATACTTGTTGAATAAACCAATAAGTGAATACATGTACTAGGCAAGAGAAGAGGAGAGGGTACAGAGGATCTCCTGTTGAAGGTGACAATCTGTGTTTGAAAAATGAATGAATGCCTACAAGGCAAATTTGGTGGTCCTTGTGAGGGGGGCATCACAGCTGATCTAATTCCAGGGAGCATATACAGAATGTACAAAGCAGGGAATAAACTCTGCATGTTGGTGGTTGCCAAATCATGAGGATCTTGTATGCCCTGTGTGAAGCTGACCTTTATGTAGAGCCAATGGGGAGCTACAAAAGGGTTCAACATGTAGAAAGAAAGAAGAGCAAGTCAGTGTCCAGGAGATGATATCAAGATTCAAGCTGTGGTCCTGCCATCAACACACCATTAGTCGCCTTGAGTGGGCACCTCATTACCTCTCCCATGCCTCACCTGTAAAATGAGACAGGTGAGGTCTAGGGCTCAGTAGGGCTAGATCATCACAAAAATTTATTCATCAGCAGAAGTCTACATTATTGGACTTGTGAGTTGTGGGCTTCCAGGTCACCACTCTGTGTTCCCAGAGGGGCTGGTCTTAACAATATCACTATACTCAAACTCAATAAGTTTTGTTATTTTATTTAGAAAACAATAATATTCATGAAAAATTATTCTCAAATTAAATTAATTATTATATTCTTTGTCTCCCCACCTCCCCTTTAGGTCTAGAGGAATAGAAAATATTTAAAAAAACATTTCTTTAAGTTGTGAGCCAATCAGCCAAGCATAAAGTTAGGAAAAAATAAGTCATGGATATGGCTGAATTTCCTAGAATGAGAAAGACTGGGAGGGAATCCAAGTCTGTATCCTGTGGATCACAGATGTGACAAAATTGCCTAAGTAATTTATAGCTTATTTCGGCCTAATAGAGTCCAATGAAATGCAAACATAATATGAGTGGGGGAAAAGGAGAAAATCTGTGACATTTTCCAAAGCACACAAAAGTGCATTTATTTCTAGGAAAAGAGGCAAATGGAAATTTACTTATTCCAAATTACAGTAGGGGGTAAAAAGGAATGAGAATTTGAAGAGCTAATTATGGTCCATTAATAATACATGTTATTTGCTGATTAACTGTGCAACTTCAGGCAAATTAATTTACCTCTCTGACCTATAATTTGATGATCAGTTAAACAAAAACAAAGGTACTGATACCTATTGCATTAGTAGGAAAAATGTGTGAGAGATTCACTTATGATTTTTTCATCTGGCTTAGAAAGATACGAAGCAGCAGCCTCTTGAGCTGTAAAGAGGTAAAAATCTCTTAATAACCCTGTAAGGTGTCCTGAGAATCACTCAGCGCCTATCATCACAGCCACGTATCTGAACAAGCAAGCTTCTTATTTTCTCAGAACCAGCAATAACATCCAAGGAAATCCAGCTCCAAAATTCAAGTCTAAGCTGATAGCTTGTGGCTCCTCCCATCCCCTTTGTACTCTCAGTTCACCTTTCACTGGTCACAGATGAGAACACAAAGAAAGACACACACACACACACGCATGCACGCACATGTGGGGACACTGTGGCCAGCAGCATGTGGGTGTGTGCTCATGAGAAGAGGACTCCTTCCTGTCTCATTCAACAAAGACAACATCCACTGCAGGCTGTTCCTTTCCATGGAGCCAGAGAAAGGCCCCATTACAGTCATTATTATCACCACTATTACCATATTTTCTCTCACCTCTAAACAGGTTTCAGATCAATGGTGCAGTGCATTTAGGGTGTGAGCATGTTCTCACAGTTCTACATACACACAGTTATATTTCAATCCTAAGGATTTATTTGGCAACTCTAGGCCCTAGTTGTTTGCATCCCATTTCTCAATCTTCAGGGCAGCTGACACTCAAGCTCTTTAGCCCTGGGGGTGAGACATTTACCAAGGTGACAACTGTCTTGACTGGACACATAGGCCCTCCTTTTGTGTGTCGATGGGTCTACTTCCTCCATTAGACTCTAGATTCCTCCGGGAGTCACCATCTCATGGGAATTCTTTATCTAGATATCTGGCAAATACATAATAATCATTCAACAAGTATGTATTGTGGTAGCAAAGATCAGTGATGAAAGTTGCATATATTTCACTGGGGTTCTCAAGCACCCCAACAGCCATTGCAGGGACTAGCCACTAAGGAAATCTTTTGCTTTTGGTAACCCTTGGAAACAGTATTTGCAACATTAATTTGGGGTAGAAAGCTTCAGTTCTGAGTATCTAAGAGTATCTTATAAGGGTCTGGCACAGGTCGCCACCAGTACTGAGGTATTTTTAATCGGAACTTATGCATACC
Organism: Furipterus horrens; assembly: GCF_987537825.1. Lineage (NCBI taxonomy): Eukaryota > Metazoa > Chordata > Mammalia > Chiroptera > Furipteridae > Furipterus > Furipterus horrens. Next base: position 38,641,214 of record NW_028327174.1, read on the forward strand.
TTCTGCTCTTCTCTAATTCCACTCACTGCTACTTACTATTGTACTTTAGGTCTTCCATGATCATTGGACTTTTGTGCTCAGGAAAACTAACATCTTTCATTTTATTGAAATTCAATTTTAATTTTTTGAGTATTGCAACTTATTAAACTATTTCATTATTTATTACTACTACTATTTTATGGGAGTTCTTTTTAATTGAGAAAGAAAAGTTATTTATTTAATCAATTGGAATTCCTGTTGCTTTATTTTACGGCAGAGTACTGGCTCATTTCCTATGAGGGGTTTGATCTGGATTCCAGTTATCAGGCTAGGCAGTAAGCTAGGCTCACCCTCTGGCTAACTGATTCCCAAATTGCAACCCTGCAATTTGTGCAAGTTTAAATGAGTTCTAAATTAATCTCCTCTACAACACTGTGGAGATGTTATGCCTGTTGTAAACTCTAATATGTCTTAGACCATTGGGTCCTTCACAAATAGCTGTAATTGAAATCAGCAAAAATGCCAAAGGGTTATTATATTATTTCCATGAAAATATTCCTTAAGACTGCATTGGCCTTGAGGTCTTCTTGCAAAACTTGGGGTCCTAGGCTCTCACTGTGCTGCTTTGTACATTTTAAGAATTTTTTTGTGGCCCAACACCCCTATTGCTGCTCATAGAAAATGCAACAGTGAGTCTCCACTTGAACAAATCAGAGGCTCTGGTTTATTTAAAACAGCATGAACTCTGAATCTGCAAAACCCATGAGATGCTCTCACAGATGATGCTAATACAGATTGCAACAAATGGATGGAGAACAGGTCTCAACACACTAACTCAAAAGCCAAGGAGGATGCTTTCATGACCAGCATGGGAAGTGCCCAAGCTAGAGGAAGAAGCACAGAAAAGAACTTGACTGTTTGGGGCAATAGGCTTCTGCCTGAGCTGTGCACAAATATACCTTAAACTTATTTCTTCTGGGATACTCCCTTATCTACCTAATTTTCACTGTTGAATGAGTTTTCCTTTGACTTTTACAGCCCCTCCCTCCTCCACCTCAGTCTGGCACTGGTTCTGTTTGCCTATCAACAGGCATAGCTCCTGCTTGGGGCTCCTCTCCATGGTGACAATTCTCACCTGGTGCTGGTGACAGTTCCCTCCTTTGCCTCATCAGGCCATATGATTGGTGTCACTTTGCACATTGGCTTTACTAACCCTGTCCACATCACTGCACTTGGTCCCTTCAAAAACTCTTCAGTCAACCTATTGGCTATACCATGTGTTTCCTGCCAGGACTCTGCCTCATAGGTCAGCTCAAAGTGAAAGAGTATGTGGATGGAAGTACAGATGTGAACTCCAAAGAAGGAACAGAATTCTGGCTCTTCTGAGCTAGTATGAGCCAACGCCAGCCCACTCCTGACTTGTACCCCTCCTTATATTGTATTTCCATTCTATTTCAGTCCTTGGGTGAACCATCCTTTTTAAAGGCCACATTGTGGTTACAGAAGATTTTAAATGTTGTGTAAAAACAGTAAAGACAAATATCCATCTGAGAGAGCTTTTTATCAAGCAAATGAAATTGAGACAAATGTCTCAATAACTGGAGAAGAGAAAGTCTTGAACTCCTGCTGCTCTTGTGATTTCAAATGCAACAGACTACTTATGATAAACAAGATCTAGAATCTGAACCTCCTAACAACAATGCAGGAGGCAGGAGGGATCTGGGGGCAGTCCTACAGTTAGAGAGAATAAGAAAAACTGAAAGCTGATTCTCAGAGCCTCAGTCACTGCTACCAAACGTTTGGTGAATATATATTCCACTGGGGCTGAGTTAGTCCCACTGGACACTGCAAGAGGTTTAAGGATAATCTTACCATGACATGCACACAATTCACACCTCAAATGAAAGCATGAAAAGGTACCACTTGCAATTTTTTTCTCTCTAGTCTGAAAGCCATGAGACAGGCTGAGTTGGGACAAAAAATGGCTTAGGTTCAAGATCTCAACAGCACAGCTGCCAACCCACACTCTACTTGGCTCAGTCTGGTGATATCATTTCCTCACTTTCATGTGCTTTAAAATATACTCATAAATGCATGGGGAGAAAAAATTTAAAGGGGGAAATGAATGAAGAAATTATACCTCCTCAGAGACAAAAGTAGATTTGTACACTTTGTGACTTCTCTGAGCCAATCTAAACACAGCCCTTTCCCATGCCAAACTTTCTTCACCAAGAAGCACTGCCAGGCGCACTAACCAACAGAGCCAAAGGCAGATTAAAATCAGAGCATTCCTAAACTAACAGTGTCGATTTCTGGGCTTTGGTTCTGGACTCTTTTTTTTTTTTTTTCCTTTCTCTTTTTGCATAGAGTTTTTTGTTTGATTTGCTTTTAATCAACAGTCTGAATCTTCTTGCCAACACTATTTCCTGAGATTGAAACTTCCTATCTCACAAGAGTACACAATTATGTTTCAGGGTTAACTTGGGTGGAAGAGTGAAGCTCTCAGGTTACTTTAACTGAGAATGAACTAACTTCCTAACTTCATCTGGAGACATCTGTTACGTTCTGTATAGGTGTGTTTTAAATGTTTAAAAAAAAACAAAAGCAGAACTCTTTTTAAAGGCTCTTTAGAAGGGACATAATTGGAAAATATCAATCTAGACCAACAATGCTATTCACTTAGTTAATCAAGAACTAGTAAGAAGTTACGAAAATGAATTATAAAAATGTTGTTTAAGAAAGGTTGTTCTGATTAGAAATGAAACTATCACAGGAATTTGTGAATAAATGAGAGAAGTCAGAGAAATGGACTTTCTTCATCTCTATCTGTGGTTCTGAACAAAAAATGGAAAAGGTACCAAAAGTTATATAATGAAGAAAAAGTGAGATCAACTAGAGAGATGGAGGGCATGGGCAAGACACGATTTCTTCTAAAGTCGGGTTCAACTTATAAATTATTTTATGCAGGCTATGGGAGGGAGACATGCCTAGGGGGCAGTAAGAGCCACCGGTAAGTGGCAATGGTATAGGATGAAAGAAAAACAAATACTTCCTCTGCTTACACCATATGCCACACATTTGACTTAAATTGTCCCACTGGAATTTCCTGGTAACATTACAACATAGATAATGATCCCCAATTTTATACATGAGGAAATTGAATCACAGGAGGCTTAAGATACTTAGCTAAGTTTATTCAATTAGTAAGAGACAAGTGTTTTACTGAGGTATGGTTCATTCCAAAGCTTGTCCTTTTCCCACAGTCCATGTGGCTTTGGAATCCAAACCTAATGTCAAGTGTGAGGGGCAGGGAGGCGTGGGGCAGGGGGTGGGTATTTCAACCCTTCACTGTCTTCTGGTTTTGTCACAGAAAAACACTGAAAACAGATAAGATCCAGCAATTTGGAGGTTGCCAAGCAAGGCATTGCTGTCATAGTCTAGAAAATCTCATCCCCGAGCCGTGTGACAGGGGTACCACTTATTCACTCTGCCAGGTAAATGCAGACACAAGTATTCTACAGTCTACAGGGATCAGCAGGGTATGCGGCACAGAATATGTATTCCTTGCAAGTATTCTCTTTGCATGAGTAGTTTAAGATGGCCCACCTAGTCATTCTGATAACCAGCCTCTGGAAGAATGGACATATCAATGTCCACCAGTCAGAGGAAGGTAAGATGCAATAATTTATTTGACTAATTTTAGTTATTGAATTGTTAATCAAAATTATATTTGGGAAGCCTTGAGAGGAAGGTAATGTTTATTCCTGATACAATAAATTAAGTACTGCAATGAAAATGTCCTTCTTAGTAAGGAAAATAAGAAAATATTCACATTCTAGAGACTGCAGAGGCACAATAAGTAAATAAGTGGTCAGCTGAATGGAGCACAGGCTTTCTAAAGTTTAATCTATATGTGCTCTGTAACCTGGCATTGCTCTAAGTTTCCATATCTAATATTCAATTGTTTATGAACTATTTTTTAAATTATTTTTTATTTTTAAAATCATTTTTTATTTTTCAATTGCAGTTGACATACAATATTATATTAAATTCAGGTGTGCAACCCAGTGATTAGACATAACTTACTATGTTATCATTCCCCAAAATCACATACCCATCTGACACCATGTATAGTTATTAGAATGCTATTGACTATATTCCTTATGCTGTACTTTACATCCTCATGACTATTCTGTAACAATCAATTTGTACTTCCTAATCCCTTCACCTTTGCACCCACCCCAATCTCTCTTCTCATCTAGTAACCATCAAAATGTTCTCTGTATCTGTGAGTCTATGTCTGATCTGCTTGTTCTTTATTTTGTTTTTTAGATTCAATTGTTGATAGATACATATTTATTGTCATTTTATTGTTCATAGTTTTATCTTTTTCTTTCTTCGTCTTAAAGAAGATTTTTTAACATTTTATTTCATAGTGGTTTAGTGGTGATGAACTCCTTTAGTGTTTTCTTCTCTGGCAAGCTCTTACTTACCCTTCAGTTCTAAATGATAGTTTTGCTGGATAGAGCAATCTTGGTGGTAAGTTCCCACTTTTCATGACTTTGAATATTTGCCAATTCCTTCTGGCTTGCAAAGTTTCTGTTGAAAACCAGCTGACAGTCTTATGGGAGCTCCCTTGTAGGTAACTAATTGCTTTTCTCTTGCTTTTAAGATTCTCCCTTTATTTTTAATTTTTTGCGTTTTAATATGATGTGTGTTCATGTGGGCCTCCTTGGATTCATTCTGTTTGGGGCTCCCTGAGCTTCCTGGACTTGTATGTATCGTTCACCAGTTTAAGGAGGTTTTCTGTCATTATTTCTTCAAATAGGTTTTCAATTTCTAGCCCTCTCACTTCTCCTTCCAGCACCTCCATAATGCAAATCTTGATGTTCATATGCTTAAAGTTGTTCCAGAGCCTCCTTACACTATTTTAATATTTTTGGATTCTTTTTCCTTTTGCTATTAAGACGGGGTGTTTCTTGCTTATTTTCAAAATCACCGATTTGATTTTCATCTTCATCTTCTCTGCTATTGATTCCCTGTAAATTACTCTACATATCAGTTAGTGTATCCTTCATTTCTGACTGGTTCTTTTTTGTGGTTTCGTGTCCTTTTCTATGCTGCTGAAGTTCTAAGTTCATTGAGCATCCCTATTACCAGTGTTTGAACCCTGCATCTAGTAGACTGCTTGTCTCCATTATGTTGAGTTCTTTTACTAGAGTTTTGTTCCATTCTTTCACTTGAACATTTCTTTGTCTCCCCATTTTAGCTTCTACCCTGTGTTTGTTTCTATGTATTAGGTATAGTTACTACATCTCCTGAGCTTGTAGAGTGGCCTAATGTAGTAAGTGTCCTATAGGGTCCAGTGGCACAGCCTCCCTATTCACCTGAACTGGGCACACAGGTATCCCTGCCACCGGGTGGGCTGTGTACATCTTCGTATTGTAATTGAGCCTTGATTGCTGTTGGAATGTCTAGCAGAGGGATTTGCTACAAGGCCGACGGACTTCAAGGACTGGCTGCACAGAAGAATCAGCTGTGTGGGCACCTATCTCACAGAGCAGCATTTACTTCAGCAGGGCTCTGGTGCCTCCTGAATCTGCCCTTTGAGTGTGTTGCTTATGGAGGTGGTTGGGTGGTGCTTTAATGTGGCCTGAAGTTGTCCACTCATTGTGATGGATCTAGGGCTTCCTGGGAGGTGCAAAGTCAACGTCAGCTGCCACCTGTGTTATGCCAGGGGCCTGCTGGCATGAGCTACAAAGCAGTCTGCAGATAGCTCCTACTTGTACGGGGCATGGAATTGCCAAGGAAAGGTCAAGCTGTGAACCAAAGACAGCTGCCACTAGTGCTGGACTTGAGGCTACTTATTGAGAGTTATAGGGCACACTGAGCTGGATGCGGCTGGTTTGAGATGTTAGGAGCATGAACCAAATCAGGCCATTTGTACAGAAAAGCTACTGGAAACAGTTTGGGTGGGCCCACAAGTTGGGTGGGACAGGGAGTCAGGAAATCACTAGGGTGGGACAAACAATGATAACAAGATTGATGGAGGCTCAGATATGGTGCTGCCCGCTGGTTCGGTGGGCGGAGGGCTCAGCAAAGGAACAGAGTCTTCTGCCAACACCTGTCTGGGAGAAAGCTGCCCCTCTAGCTTTTCCCCTAATGCTGGACAATTCAGTTCCTCATCATTTGTTCCTGGTGTGAACGGTTTATATATAAATCTTAGAAATGTAACACTATGTTATGCCATTTAATCTTATATCTGTTACAGTCATATATAATATACATTATATTATATATATACATACACATATGTATGAGGAATTCACTCAAGAGGATGGATTTGACAATTAAAATAGTGGTGCTGCTCTAAGAGATATGTGTCATATGTGTTGATACCAAAGGTAGCTGAGTGGATTCAGGAGAAAGAAGGGGCTTGGGGAGGTATCAGCACTCCCATGAGACACCGCAGATTCAGGGGAAGGTCAGTAGTGCATTAGACAGGATGCCTGTGAGAATCAAGGAGAGAAAATGTCAGCAGAAGGTCAACCTTTGCCTGGATCCTTTCCAGAGCAGAGGGGGAAAGAGAGGGAGAGAGCCCACTGCTTAGAGACCCGAGTCTTGTACCACGCTCACCCATCCAGCTCTGGCTGGAGAAATGGTGATGACACATGAACGCCATTGAGTTCTAGGTCAAGAGCTATAACTTAATAAGGTGACCTAGTATGGGAGGGAGGCAGGAATGATTAATTAATCGATATTTCCCCTCTGTGAAATTCAACTAGAAACCAGGATGGATTTAACAACGCAAGTGAAGTCACAGGTGAATTTACCATTGACAAAGAGGAAAAGAAGGCCGAGGAAAACTAAATGCATTTTTGTAAATAGCTTTGTTCCAATGACATATGTGTGCCTGGCAGAAGAAGTCTTCTACTTATGACTATTGCTCAAACGTTTTTGTCAAGGAGATATCCCTCTGCTAAAACCTTCTAGAGCAGGACACTATATACTTATTTTTTGCAAAGAGAAAAGATGTTTTACTTTTTTCATACAGTGAGTCACACTCACTAAAAACTAAAAAGTATGATTCATCTACCCACTTGGAGTTGTCTGTCACACAGAAGATAGCCCTTGTCCCCGTAATCTAAAATGAATAAAGAGAAGGAAGCACAAAAATTCTACAGTTCTACACAGTGAATATCCAAATATTTTATAGCAACATTTTAAAAAGACTACACTTCACCATACTTTATCAAATAAATTACAAACAGAAATGTCTGGCTTTCTTCCAGTTTGTGATATTTGAAACTAATAAGAAATTTAGTAAGCTCTTCTAACAGCTAAAAAAAAAAGTGAGATTTATTTGTACACTTGAGCTTCTAGAGAAACTCCTATTAATAGTGGATTCGATTCCTGTTATCTGTTAATGTACCCATCTAAATCAAAGTATCTTCCATAATCAGGATATGCTGCATCTCCTTGAGTAAGATCCACTTTCTTGCTTCCAAAACATATGGTGTTAAAAGTTGGATGGATCATTATGTTTCATCAGAAGTCATTAAAAAGCTTTCTTTTGTCCAAAATAACTGACTTGATTAAATAATGCTCATCCCTTACCTTTAAATGTGCATGCAAACAGCCTACTTACGACAGACTAAAGGAGCAAATTTAATGGACTAATAAATGTAGCAAAGGATGAAAACGAAGGCTCTGGATTTTAAAATACTATCAAATACTTAGTTTTCTGAGTTCAGCCATTCAAATACTTATTGTTTCATTAGAAATGATTTGCACCAAATAGCAATATAAATCTCTAAAATGTACATAAAAGAGGGCGAAATGATCTGTGTGAGGTCTGACATAAAGATGCAAGTAAAGCCAAATTGGTAGTCATTTTCCCTTTGAAAATTCTTACAAGGTCACAGGAAAAAAAGATTTACACAGAAAAACAAAGGTTAAAACTATTTCTCCAACAAGCCTTGACACTGAATTATTCCCAAATGAAGGCACTATTGTAGTGAGCAGAAAAGTAGGGTTCACTGGTTAAAGTCCCCCAAATCAAAAGGAACTGTGCCCTCTAGAATAGAGAGGATTTTCAAGGCAATGCCCAGCAGGCTGACATTAATAAATGTCCATCTCAATTAATCACTTTTTAATACCAAATGCCAGAGTCGTGGGTCACAAACTGACTAAGCCAATTTGGCCATTTAAAGTTGCCAGCCCCCCTGTAAATATCGGTAACCTCTGGCAATTAGAGCCAGATGGGATATAAAAAATAAAAGCAAACTTTAATGAAATTCTGCCAAAAGTGTAACCACTTACTAGCAAGCAGTCCATTGGCTAATCATGAAGCTGGAAGAAGTCCTTTCTCTGTCCCTCAGCCTGCCTACAGGAAACTTCCGTGAATGGAACTGTATTCTGAGGCACAAACAGCTCACTATCTACTCAGGTAACGCACAGAGTACTACTCTCTCAAGTGCCTTCATTTTTAAATCATCAGCTAAGCAGGTGAAGATACAATTTTTAACTTTCTCCAGTTGAAAGAAATACTGCATGCAAAGAGATACATGCAGTTTCACTTTGATTTTACTCTGGAAACTGTCACTTCATATACCTATTCTAGGTGACACTCACGTCCTCACACTGTAACATTTTATCAATGGCCACACCCTGCACTCATCCCATCATGAGTCTTTGCAGTCTCCGCCACTGTATCGAATACCCACAGAAACGTTTCTAATTACAGCCTCAATATAATGGAAAATAAGATTCCATGAATCTTGTTTCAAGGTTTTATCTTTCACTTCTTATTGATTGGTTGGAAACTCTAACTCTAAAATAAATGGTTTAAAAAAAACCCTTTTACATGGGGTACTGCTAAAGCAAAACTAATATGATTTGTTTAGGCTACAGTGGTGCCTATCATTTTTGAAGGTACAAATAAGGCAGCAAAAAAGTGTTTCAATGCTGCCCAAGAGTGGATGTCAAAGTTCTTATTCATCCGCTCTCCTAATTCTATGCAATACTTTCCAAGTCATATTTCAAAAACACAGAACCTGCAAGAAGCCTATAAAAAGTGTTCCAAATGCAAATAAATTTGAGAAATGCCATTTACTATACACTCCAGTTGAAAACTCACAAGGCTGCTCAGAGCACAGTAAAGGCTTTGTGAAGTCCTCCAGTTAGAAAAAAAAAAAGTTTTGCGTTTCTGAAATGCAGGCTCTTTCTTTAGGGTAACCTCACTAATGACCTGTATGCTAGGGCATGTTTTGAAAAGTGCTGGTACATGGTATAAACCACTCAAGCAGAAAGAAGTTAAAGTTTCCACCTGAGGAATTTCCATTACCCGCCCCCCCCATCTCACTCTCTGGAAACAGAAAATGTTCCCTGAAAAGCCTTCATGCTACAGTTGAAACACATTTTCTGTTGTTCATCCTTGGTAAATGTCAAAGAGCTGGCTGCCATTTTCCAGGTTTTAAAAAATCACTATACACTTAGAGAACTTAAGTCACCCATTGGCATAGTCTTGGCTCCAGCCAGGCTAAGTCCTGAGAGCAGGAAGGTTTCCTGGTAGGTCAGAGGCATGTTTAGATCATATCTGTGTTCAGAAGGATAATTCTCCCAGAGGTTGGGAGGGGGCTGGGGGGTGGGTAGAGGGTCCATGGAATGGGAGTAGAGAAGACCAAGCTCTTCTAGGCAGCTACTAGGTTTTATTTATTTTTATTCTCCATAGTCAGTGTACTGCTTGAATATTTAATTCATTGAACCAATGAGTGGTCAATGAATTAAATATGTAACACTTTATCTGTTTTCCTCTCCAAGTACACCATCCTGCACCTACATATTCCCTACAAGGTTATGTTGCTTATCTCTAAATACTCTGCCAGTTTTTAAGACCAGTTTCCATTTCTATCGCACAGCTATAGAGGAGGCTGCTAACTGTGACTAATCATGCTACTCAGTCCCCTCTTGCCTGTGAGAGACACAGAAAATACAGGGGCATCGAGGGTACTATGGGACACTCCCCCCAATTCACTTGCCTTGTCAAAGGACTCTTGAAGATTTTACCATCCTAAGTAATGGTTGTCTTGGTAAAACATGATCATAGATTGTTAATTTATTCAACAAATTACATATTGTTGCAGTCTCTTTATATTTTCTTCAGGCATTGTGCTTTTAGACAATCATTTAAGGAATTTGCCATCAATCACTTCTGTCTCCTTTGTATTTTCCAGGCATTATTCTACATTCTTTGGAATACACCAATTAGCTGAAAAGAAAGACACAAAATAATCTCTACCCTTTGAGAGAGACAGAGAGAGAGAGAGAGAGAGAGAGAGAGAGAGACAGAGAGAGAGAGAGAGAGAGAGAGAGGGAGAGAGTGACTGACGGCCTAGTAAGGGGTATCTGCAATGTAAGGTGAGCAAGAAGTGGATTGCAATCGTAAACATGGTGGTCAGGGCAGGCCTCGCCGAGAAGGTGGTGATTAAGCAAAGGAAATGAGGCAGTCAGCCACAGAACTCATTTCATAGTAGGCCATGAGTTCAGGAAGGAACAAGAGAGATAATGGAGTGGGAGTGGGGTGGGGCCAGATCATATAAAACCTTTTAGGCCATTATAAATACGATGAATGATTTTTATTTTGAGAGAAATTAAGAGTCATGGGAAGATTTTAGGTACAAGAGGGACAGGCTTTGACTTTCATTTTCAAAGACCCCTTCCAGCCGCTATGTTGAGAATAGACTGGACCAATGGCATGAAGGTAGAAGGAGGAAGATCAGTAGGCAGCTATGGCAATAATCCAGCTGAGAGGTGGTGGTGGCTTGGACCAGGGCGACAGCAATGAGATCGGAGAGCAGTTGTCAGACTCTAGATATATTTGAAAGTATAGCTGACAGGACTTATTGATGGATTGGATGTGATATTAGAGGTAAAGACAGAGAGGAAACAAGAAAACTCAAATAATTTTGTTTTGAACAACTAGTAGAATGCACTGAGATAGAAAACAAAAACAACAATCGTTATGGGGTAAACAATGAATGGAGTTAAAGTTTGGAATGTTGAATAGGAGACATCTATGGGAAAATTCATACTTTCCATTCTGAACAGCCCCAGGTATAATATATGAGGTCTGTCCAGAAGGTATACAGTTGTGTAATATGAAAAATAGAAACATTTATTGAAGAAGATACAAGGTACAAGAAATGCTGCACACAGGACAATGACGCCTCAGTCCCCTTCAGAGCAGGCACCTTGGGACCTCACACAGTTCTCCCAATCATTATCATCTGCCCCGTCATATTTTCCTGAACCTCATCGATGGTCTGAAATCTCTTCCCTTCCAGAGGTGATTTTAGTTTTGGGAAAAGCCAGAAGTCACAGGGTGCCAAATCTGGGCTGAGTCACCTGGCTGATCTGATGTTTGAGTAAACACCTCTGCAGGAGACATGATACGTGAGCAGGCGCGTTGTCATAATGAAGCCGCCAATCACCACCTGCCCTTCGCTGCAGCCTTCTGAATCATCCAAACAGTTTCTGCAGGGGAATGTTCAAGCTTAATGCAAAATTTCCTTCAGATTCATTGCTCTACTCACTTAATCATTTTGCATGTGACAGCCACACAGTACACATGCTCACTCAATGGTGTGTACCACCCCCACTGACTAACACAGTGAAGTCATCATTATTCACACATGCGCATTCCAGTCTACTCTCTTTGGTTTCCAGGTTACACTGATGTCATGTAAGACATTCTCATTAAATTAACAATGGCTGAACTTTTTCCAAACAGACCTCATATATGATTTCATTTATTATTATTATATTTCATGTTAGAAACAAGTTTGAAGACCTTGTTGATATGTAACAATGTCCAGAAGAGAGAAAATCATAAAAGCTCATATTACAAACGTGCTTTCTTTCTAATACTCCATACTGCCTCTTAAGGCAAGACACGTGTAAAAATAAGGAATTTTAGGGTTTTTATGGGGTTTGGGGGTTGATTATCTCCAGTTATGCTGATCACAATTGACATCCCTTTACGGGGTTGTTGGGCAATCAATCACTTTGGTCTACTTTGTATTTTCCAATACATAAGTAATTTCCAATGGGCTTTCTGTTTAGAGGGACTTGTTTTAACTGTGTTTATCTCTGGGAGCCCTAATTACATATTCCATGGTTTTCTTAGAACAAGACAGAAAAGTTGTGTTGTTTTACACAAAAACTTTATGTCCTGAATAGAAATACTTAGGATAGAATGGCTCCAGGAGTAACTAAAATGTTTTTTTGATATTTTAAGAGAGTTTAAAAACAATCAGAAGCATTTTAAGTGTAAGTGGTAATAAACTGCTTTTATGAGAGTGTGAATTATTAAGTTAAAAGAAATAAAAAGTTAAAAATTAAGATTATCACTCAAAAGGTGGCAATTAATTTGAGTAAAAGCAAATAATAATAGAGTATAAAACCTTGCAGAGAATCATAAAGCATACAATCAAGAAAAAGAAATAAACTCTTACTGATGTCTGAAAGGTCCTTTTTTCCATTATGCAACTAATTCTTCCACTAATAAATTCAGCAAGTCTTCCAACTAAGGTATAAAACATCGGAGAGGTAGGTAAATCATTTTCTTATTAAAGAATGTGACTTGTAAAATGTAATTGCCCTTTGAAGGCAAAGAAGAAAACAAGCTACTTAATGATGTAGAACACTCCAGCCAGGCCTAGCTCAAAAGCCAAGCACAGCACCTCAGGTACAACCGAAGTGTGTACTCACAGAACCTAAGGAAGAAAGATTTGAATAAGGTTCAGATCTAGAACAAGGAGAATGACTTCACAGGTGACACAGTGGATGAAAAGGAATGTCTTGGGAAGGCTTTCCCCAAGAGTCTCTGATTTTCAGGTAGCCACTGAATTAAAAGTTGCATTTCTAGTGTCTATTTTGTTCCGGTGCTCATCTCTGAGGGGGATGAAGAAATCCAGCAATGACAGTAAGTTTTAAGGCAAACAAAAAGAAAAGAAAATGATTACTTCTTATATCCTTCCTATTTTTTGCTGAACTTTCAAATACCTTTAAAGACATCTATAATATTTCTATTGTTTGGTGTTTTAGGTGGCAACTCCCAATGTTCATTTATAAATAAGTCAGTGATATTTTTCACTATTCCCTTTCCCTTGATAAAAATCCACCTTTTAACAGCGTAGATTTATGTTAGATTCACCTTTCTGTTACATTTGAATACATCTACATCCAAATTCCAAAATAAGCTAAAGAATTAAAAACTTGAAAATGTTATTACCATTAGCTTAGGTCAAGAGTTTAACCTCAGTTACTTGGAAGGAAATAAAAGGAGGTTGGGGGGCAGGCAGAATCAATCTTCAGTAACATTATAAATATTTTTGATCATGTAAAGCATGATTGTATATTGAAATATATACAATGAAAAAAGTCAGCTGGATTGTTTTTCATGTCTGTTTTTTTCCTACAAAATTGAAACAGGAAGCTTTATTGTACTCCTGACATTAAACCGTGACAATTTCATGATGATGGTGACAATGATGATGATAACAAAGACTATAAAGACACCTGACAGGTTCTCAATGCTTCACACATGCCAGTCACTGTGCCAAGTGTCTTACGTGGCTCATGTTGGTGTAACCTCCTGTGACCCTGCAAGAACAAGGCTGAATGGGGTGACTCATAACAGGTCAGCGGCAGACCCTGGCCTCAGACTCGGCTCAGCACTGATCACTTCATCACACAGCCTTAGGACTCTCGGTGTGGAATGTCGGGCAGTGCCCCTCCTCATGCACATGTGGGCTGCCTGCAACACAGAGGTAGGACTGGCTCCTATCTGAAGTTTATGCTCATGAATTTAAAGTAGATTATCAAGTATCACAAATAGCAAAGCAATGACACAGAAGTATGTCGGAAAAGGCTGTCCCAATACATCTTTTAATATGTTCTATTTTACAATGTAGGTGAATTCAACTTCTCCATTTTCCAACATTGCATCTGATGGAGCAGTAAGGTTATTTTCAAACTCTCATCATAAAGGTGATATAAATAAAATTCTCAGCTTCGGAGCATGACCTAAGGGCTAAAGCTGATTATGTCTACTGACCTTGAAAACCATGACCCATGTAGCAGGGCATTATCCCATAGGTAAAAAAGTGTCAGGAAGAGAAACCAGCTGAGCACAGTGATAAGAAGCTGGATTAACTGGGCTAGAGTTGAAACAGAGAGGCATCCCAGACAATGGCTACTTCCATGGTACTGGTGGTCATGGACACAAGAACCATGCCAAGATATTAATCAAGACCTCTTCCACCAGTGATTGCAATGGTTTGAAAGCAGGACAAATTAGATGGGTTGTAAATAGGCTAGAAAAATTGGACTATCAATAGTCTGAGGAGGATTTTTATGAATTGAGGACAGAATAAGAGTGGTGAATATGGAATGTGCAGAGAACAGGAACTGAAAAAAGAAGGTAGTCTACAAATTTAAAAGAAAAAAAAAATCAATATTGGTACAGAGCCATTCGCCATTAAAGACAACCTACATTCCTTAAGTTCAATTTTACTTCACCACTTGGTGTATTTTACCAGGTTTCATAATGGCTATTCTGGAATTTAAAAGTTATTCCACAGTAATCTATGTGCCACAATAATAACTTAACCTATTATTTGGCTGAATAAAATGCAAAAATAATCTTTAGAAATCTGAAACCATGTTCAATTCAATTGTATGTGTCTGTGGCAATACAATGTTCTATACCAGGGGTCATCTAATTTATGATACAATGGCAGAATTGAATAATTCTGACAGACTATATGACCAGCAAAGCCTCAAATATTTATAATCTGCTTCTTTGCAAAAAAAAGAAAAGTTTTTCCGTCCCCTTGTCTATCCCATTGTACTGTATTTTTTTCCTTTAGCTGCTTCAAGTACTTTTTGAAATGAGGTAAGAATGTCAATGAGCAAATAATCTAGTATCTCCTTGGGGGGTTTAATGAGAGAGAAATCTAAGACTGACAGTTGCTGCTTGACCATCCAATAGCTATCTGTTCTTTTATCCAGTATGTTGATGGGGGTTGCTATTTGGATTAACATGGGGGCTAATCGAAAACAAGCCCAAAGGGAGATCCTGAGATGAATGCATGTCCCCTAAGTGAACAAATACATTAGATCCACCCCATCCTATCTCTTCAAGTTGTCACTAGTGGTCACCTCCATTGGTCAGCCTGCAGATTCATCCCCATGTGTGTAAACATGAAAATTTCACTTGTTCTCTGGGGCCCAGAGATGTGGCCTAGGATTAGTGTTGGGTTCAAAGAAATGATGTGGAATACTATGAATGGACTGAGACAAAGCTGTGCCCCCCCCAACTAAAATTAAAAACAAAACAAAGCAAAACAAGTCCAAAAGCCCCATACTTGGAAAAGGGGACTCAAAACACATCTCATTGTTGAGGTCATTATTAGGAAAGTTGGGTATCACTAACCCCCTTCTTTTTTCCTTGGGTTTTACTTTTACAAGTATGCCACAAGATTATAAAAGCTATAAATATGCCCCCAAATATCTGGACACCCTGTGAGAATGTAATAAAAAAATCAATAACAAAGAAATTACTCTTAAATATAATTTAATGGCATTTCCTCTGTAATGCAGGAAAATCACATTAGAGGTCACAGGAAAAGGGCAACTATAAAGAGTAGGACTGATGGTACCACTAACTCCTCTAACAATCAGATCAGACTGGCTGTTTTCCAGATATGTATCACTATTTACTGCAAGTTAACAGTCTGACATGCAGTCTGTAAGAGTTGTAAAGAAAAACCCAAGTGCACTTTCAGCCTATGGATGTCCTGGTGCATAAATATTCACTATTCACAGAAGAAAATGGAATAATCAGACTTCATGATTTAAATATCCTCTTTTTCTACTGTACATACATTCCAACAGTGATTACCCTCATCACAAAGAATAAGAGTAAATTAATTCACTTTGAAATTCACTGTTAAAAAGAATTCAATCCAGTAATGAACTTCTAGATTGTTCTCTCTTCATTGTATTATATAAACTCAAATGTATTCCTAGTGAATCCAAGGATGAAGAAGAGGCACGAAGGAAGGCAAATTCTACATTTAAATTCTTAAAGATGTCAAGTGAGCTCTTCTATGATAAATAATAAACTGCTCCTTGAGGTCTTAAATTTCTTATGCTACGAAAATAGGAAAAATGAGAAGCAATCTCTTTTTATGTATTTAGTTTTTAGAGATTTTATTTATTTACATTTAGATACAAGAGGAGGGAGGGAGAAAGAGAGAGAGAAACATCAATGTGAGAGAGAAACATCAGTTGTTTGACTCTCATATGTAGCCTGACCAGGGACCAAACCTGCAAACCAGGCATGTGCCCTGACCAGAAATCCAACAGTACTGACCTTTCACTTTGTGGGGTGACACACCCATCAGGGTGAGAAACATTATTTAAGTTAATCCTGCAGTTAGTTCTAGAGAAAGAAATCTCTTGGATTCCATAGCCTAGTTCTTCTACTCGATCCCAGATGAGAGTCTGTCAAAAGTCAAGCATCTATCTGCTCCTGAGCTGCTGATTTACAGGGGTAATTCAACTGAGTGTGGCAGTGATCTGGAAGAGCCTGCAATCTGTAATGGTATCTAACTTAACTTACTTGTATAAAGAAAGAATTTGGTTTTCTTTTTAGTGAGTGTAAAAATGTATAAGAACAAATGTTCAAAGGAAGCCTACAGAGGGTGGGATTTGAGGGGGTGATTGGGAAATAACAAACCTGCTGTTTTATTTATTACATGTGTTAATTACATGTTAATTTGTAGCTTTGTAAAGTCAATTATTAAAATATTAATTAAAAAGTCAAGGAAATATAAATACAATTGTAACAGGGTAGATTATATTATGTCCCCCTCCTCCAGAGCCCTGGTTGATAACAAGGAAGGATGACAGATATTCTATTATTTCAATATCTTTTATTTAAAAGACAATCCTTTCTCAGTAATATTGTCAAAAGTCAATTGATCATGTAAATGCGAGTTTAGATATGCAATCTCAATTCTTTTTCTATTGACTATTATTTTTCCTAAGTTTGGGTCACACTCTCCTATTTCTTTATATGTTCAGTAATATTAAAAAATAGGCATTGTATGCCCTGCGTTGTAGCGACTCTATATTCTATTTTGTTCTTTTGAAATATGTTGGTTTTCCTGTTTTATTATATGATGAACTTGCCTGAACTCAAACTGAGAAACTTGTTTTTCTGCAGAGAGCTAAAATTTTTGCTCATATTTTTTTCTTTTGCCTGGATCTCTGGGGTATTTCTCTCGTGCCTGCATAATTTGTGATCAGTCAATGAGTTCAAGGGAGGCTATACATAAACAACTTAAACCAGTGAACTGTCTACTCTCTGCTACCCAACTTATATATGGGTTGAGGAATTTACTGAAATTTGCAGAAAATGAGTAAGTTTCCCTAGGCTTTCATTTTGCTTGTGCTCCCTAGGGAATACCATGTGCACATGCTGTTAGGCAGTCAGCCATAAATGTGTAGAGCATATTATCTCAGCCCTTATCTAGCATTTTGCTTCCAAAATCTCCCCCTTAAATTTCTAGTTGCTCTGATACTCTCCCAAACCAAATCAGCCACCTCTAGTCAGTCGCCCATTCGTAACACAGGTTGAAGGGATTGGGAGGATGGGAATACCCTCAGGCATCTTACCCAATTCAGTAGCAATTTTTCATAAGTAAACATTTTCAAGTTCTTTGCTGTCTTTGATCATTTTTGAAATGGTTGCAGTCAATAATTTTTCTAGTTTTATACCATTTTTTATGAAGTGAGTTTCACCCAACTGAGCCAGGTGGTCATCAGTGGTAGTAGAGTCTTAAACATAATTCAAGCATTTTGAACATATTATCATTATCTCATTTAACATTACATAAAATCAAACAAATTACTTAAAAAATTAGCCAACCACAGCAGGAAAAACATTTCTTGTTTGCAAACTTTAAATTTCAGATCTAATTCTACCGGGTTGGTAGAAACAGCAGAATAAATGTAATTAAGGTGACCATAGTCTGTTAAACCCATTAAGGTCTTTAAAATATACATTAACTACCAGGAAAAATTTAAACACATGAAGTTTTTTAGGCAAAAGAGTAGATTCAATTTAGACCCAGACCTCCAATTGAGAAAAAAAGCATTACTGAGTATAGAGTCTAACTCTTCAACTGCAGAGTTCATTGACATTTAAGAAAATTACCTTGAAGGCGGCTAAACAGTGCAGGCTCAATAAGGCCATCACAATTGCCAGAAGGACGGTGGCTAAATTCCGCATGTCCCATATGGTCTCTACCAGAGGAATACTGCCGACCTGCCAGTCATAGCACAGGGTAACAGGTGCAAGCAGAAGCCACATGTTGAAGGCCAAGAGGTAGGAATAGGTAAGGAATCTACAAAGAGAAGAAGAATCACTGAAACATGACTCAGGATCCATGACACTTTGTAAACACTCATTCACCCTATTTCTGCTAAACAGCATTTCGACACTGTCAATATTATTTCATAGGAGAAAACAAGGTAAGAAGGAATCCCTTTAGTCATTAAATTTATTATTTTGGAAAATATCTAATAGTTTCTAGTCATTCTGGTAGATGCTGGCTTTTCAAAGGTGAATGAGTATAGACCTAAGTTTCCATGACATATACTTTTAAATTATTATGTGAATAAATACATTATGACATGAGATAAATGCTACAAAGGAAAAGTTTAAGAAAAGCATATGACAGAAATGTTGCTCCATTGGGTATGATACCCTGGGTAAGAGACATTTGAAATGTCTGTTTTTAATAATGCCCAGAATCCTGCAGTAGATATGAAAATATTTAATGATTTAATAACATTGATTATCATTTTATAGCAGGTTGATCTATATTAAATTTTTTGCAAGAAGTCAAAGTATCTGTGGTAGGAAGATAAAGTCTCTTATTCACAAATGGAGGGACTAGCCTTCAGGAGGAGGCAAGTACAAACGCCCTTGCCAACAAGAACAGCCAGGTGGACCCAGGGAAGGAAAATAATGAATGCGGGTGTTACTCTGTTTCCTGGCTGCGTCTAGGAACTATGACAAAGTGGAAAACATTCTAAATAAAATGCTTCCTTTCGGGGTAAAGAAAATTGAATTTATTTAAATTTATTCAGTCCACACAAATTCATTAAGTAGTGTTCTTGACCCTTGACAACTGCAGAACTCTCAGCACATAACAAACTGCATTCAAACCTCTGTACTAGGAGATGACCAAACCCTAGCATTGCTCCTAGCAGCTTAAGGCCATATTGCTAGGATAGTGCCAGCCTCTCATTAAAACGCTTCCCTGAGAAAACTCATCACTGCCAGAATTTACTGTTTATTCTAGCTAACACCTGAGGAGAGGCCCCCGCCCTCCCCTCTTTTAGAGTGTTTACCACAAATGGCTTACATTTGTGAATATGTATCTCTTACAACTCAGAAGTGTCTTTCTCAAGGACCTGACAGCCACTGCTTTAAAAAGTCATCATCAGGAAGGACAAGGCCTGTCTCCCAGTCTCTGTAGGAGAACAAATCCTCCTTTGGAATACTGCCAGCAGACTGAGCCAGCCAAATCACAGCCACACTGACCAATCTCTTGTCATTTGTCACCTCTCTGACTCTGCTGAGCCCCAGCTTGTCCCCCTCTCTCATTCTCCCTTTAAAGTGTCCAATCATCTGTGCACAAATCAAGAGTGGCACTCAGCTCTTGTCCCCCACTGTCAGTAGTTACTGAACAAAATCTGTTTTCACTGCTTTAACTAATGCCCAGCTGTGTTTATCTTCTACATCCGAGATGGGATTAAACAAATTCATTAGATAAATTCCTTGTTTTCAAGGAGTGCACAATCCAATAGTGAAAATAAGATGCACAGAATTAAAGAAGCAGAAGGAGATATGCACCGTAAGAGTGCAGAATGAGAAAAAAATTCCTCACCCATTTCTCAAGTTCTTTTGGAAGGATTCTTGGATTGCAGAGTGGTTACATGAAAGAATTTCTAAGTTATTTTCCAGTGTGATAAGTCAAATATCCTTGAATTCCTCTTAACATGTAGCTACTAATTTATTACATCCTTCCCAGACCTTCCCAACTGATCTCCTTCCCTTTCTTGTTATTCCTCCAAGGTTGGCAGTAGAAAATGATTAACAATGATCAGATGAGGATCAAGGATGGAGATTATTCATTGGCCCAGCTTTCAGGTCCTATCAAAGAAATGGGGTGAAAGATACTGCAATGGTGTTTCCCAACACTCTCTCTCTGTTATTTTTAATAAAATGTTAATGTACCAATAATATGGTATATACTACAAGCTTTGTTGTTTAATGAAAATGAAAACAAAAAATCCCTTTATCCCTTTTAGGCTTGGGCCTGAGAAATTGTCTTATGAGAAGACCAATGCCATTGAAAGATGATTGGGTCACTTTGTGCTTCCATGTTTCACAGAGCTTCTAAACTACCTAATTCCTAGCTCAGTAGGATTCTGTGACAGCTTTAAGGAAGAACACTGAGCCATCAAATTTAGCAGAAAAATCACTCAGTTTTGTTGCTCAGTTATACTCCAGGTCTTAAAAATTACTTTGAAAACTAGTACCTCTTTTTCTTGATATAACAGTTATAAGCAATGATTATAAATGGCTGTAAAAATTACTAGGTGAAAAGCTAATGAATGGATCAGGCTAAATCAGATGCCTAGAATTCACTAGTTAATTTTAACACCAGAGAAAGTAAGACTAACAGCCCAATGTCCTCCCGATGGATTCATATACCACCACCTATGAAGTGGTCTTGTAAAAAACAAACAAATAAACAAACTTGAATCTGATCAAGCCCTTTATTACCAGGTTACATCAAATACAGAAAACACTGGAACATACTAAATTATACCACAGCATGCCGTATGCAAAATCCAGGGTTTTGCAAATTCCCGAGAACAAAGGACAGCAGTTTCTTCAACAAATAACGGGGGACGGATGAGGGTAGGATGGGTGGCAGAAAGAAGAGGGACACCTATAAATTATAAGAGCCCGAAAAGATATATCAAAGTACAGATTTTGTTTGGGTGTTAATTCAGACAAACTACTAAAAATAACCAATTATGAGACAGAAAAAAATGGAAACACTGTATATGATACTAGAGAATTACTGTTAATTTTTAAAGTATGATAATGGTATGCAGTTCTCTTTTTTAAGGGTCCTTATCTTTTAGAAATATATACTAAAATACATGCATATAAAAGAAGATGATATCTGGTATTTGCTTCAAACAGATGGACTGGAAGCAAGGAGAAAATAGTGGGTGGGTGTATAAATGAAACAATCGGCCTTGAGTTATGATTGTTGAAACTGGATATGTGGAGGTTCTTTATGCCATTTTCTCCACTTTCACACAGATTTGATATTTTCCATTAAAAAAAAACCTATATTTTTAAACTGGTAGAAAAGGCAACAAGAGAATTGAAACAGGAATACTTCATTATGTTATGTCTAGCTGGAGCCTGACTGTGAAATAGCTGCAGACACTATGCAGAAATTTTAATTGGAATGTTAACTTCATATTTGCCCTTGTACTGTAAGTTGTTTTCAGTTTCTTATATTTTCTAGTCTTATAATACCATACTGACAAAAAAAGCAAATATAAGGAATATTATTTTTAAATGTTAGAATTTCAACATCATTAAATTTTTTTAATGCTCATTGTGACTGTTGACACAGATTGTAACCCAAATAAGTTAAAAAAAATAAACCATAGACTAAAAGAAACTTTCCCTCCTATAACAATATATATGCTTAAAAGAGTAAGTTGACAGTTTTGTGGTAAATTAATAGTCATCCCTCAAAAGAATAAGCCAACATTTGAGGTTGAATACCATATTATTTCTGAAGATATTTGCAAGATTTTTAAAATGCACATATATAAGTAATGAAAATGATTGTGATAATATCAACTATAAAAATGGTTTAATCAATTGTGAAGGTATCCTTTTTGAGTGGAAAATAGATTTTAAAGAAAGGTAGGAAAGACTAGGAACAATAAAAAATATATACAAGGCAAAGAAAATTAAAATTTTACCAATTAATACATGTAAGGTAAATGAATGAAATAAAGCAAAGGTCATTGCCTGACATAAAAACAAAATCCAGCAATGTGTTTTCCTAAGAGATACATGTAAACCAAAATATAAATGGCTAGATAAGCCAGGTTTTAGTTTAAGGTTTATATGTCATTGCAAAGCCCTCAAAATTGAAAATTATGAAAATGATATTAGATGTTAAATATATAAAACAATAAAAATTTAAGAACAGGGCATATTAATGTTTAAATATTATAGCCATAATATATCCTGAAGAAAGTATGTTAATATTGTCAAATATAATTATATCTGAAAGCCACAAGCAGAGCATCCCAGCAGACTGAATAGATAAGGAATTAATAATCTTCTCAATGAACCAGATCCACTGATCAACGTCCCTTTCTTGATTCAATACTTCTAAATATTTTAAGGACAAATGGTAAGATATAATTAGCTGTATCTTAGCAAAAATTGTTCATTTCTGTCTACCACTTTAAAGCTCTCCACTCATTTTAATCTTACAAATAGTTATGATGTCTGATCAATCTCTTCTCTATTCAACTCTGTGCATTGTTCTGTAACATTTGCCACACCAGCCACTTACTAAATATTAATTATTGGTGATAAGTGCTCAATAAAATGCTTGCTGAAAAAAATATATATATACTCTCATATATACCATTATGAGAACAATAGCAATAATATAACAAAATGGCAACATTTTTTGAAAAGAATTCCAAATGAAGAATAGTAGTTTCTTTTCCATCGCACAACCTGAATAGAAAACACAGCCCTCCTTTCCTTAAAGTACGACTTATCATTTACTTGGTAAAGTTTAAAAGTCTATTTCTACTAACCTTGTAAGAATGTAAGGCGAGAATGAAGCTGGATTATCTTGCTCTGAAAAGAGGGGCATGGACCCTCCCATTATCCGCAGACGGAAGTACAAAACCACCACCACCTTCAGGGAAAAGAAGATTTGGTTAGAAAACCATCACTCCCTGGGGTAAGACCCACCTTTCTGGAGGATACTTCCAGATGCTTTACAAATATTTTGTTTTGCAAACACTTTTTCTAGTGAGCATTCCTATAAAATTCTCACATTTAAAATGAGTTGGAAAAATGGAAATAGCAGGGGAGGGAGAAAAGAGAATAATGAAAGTGATGAGGGAGCAGCAAGCAGATTCTTACTGACAGCTGTCAGTTTCAGGCACTTACTAGTAAACTTACTAGGTAACTTACTAGTAAACTATAAGATCCAGGAACTGTGCCTGTGCCATTGGTCTGCGCTGCCCAATTGCATAACCAGACTATTCACATAACCTCAAAAAAAGTTAATTTAAATATCATAGATAATACTGCTGAGTCCTGAAAGAATACATTTGAAAATATTACAACCGTTGTATGCCATGAAGCGGAACACTCTTGAAGGGTTATTTCAATGACTCCAGGGAATGTTTTTTGTATCACCCAGTGGAATTTTATCACTAACTGGTACTATTCTGCTGCAAAGATATTAAGGAATTCTTTACAGACATGTTTTGCCCCTTCTGCTGAAATTGTCCAGTCAAAGCTCTCTACCTCATTCAGTTTTTTTCATACTTATCTTCTTCCATAAACATACTTTTGGGCTGAGAAAAAATTCACATTGCTAACAGTGAATTCAAAGACATTTTCATAAGTTTCCTGTCAAAACTTATTATAAATTTTGACAGGAACTTTATGAGAAACAGCAACAGCATAAGAGATTGGTCCCCTAATCTCCTTGAATAGAAACATCCAACAATATAAAAGGGTGATTAATGTGACAGTCACCAAAGAAGGTCACCAAGAATTCCTACCAT
This sequence comes from Furipterus horrens, assembly GCF_987537825.1. Lineage (NCBI taxonomy): Eukaryota > Metazoa > Chordata > Mammalia > Chiroptera > Furipteridae > Furipterus > Furipterus horrens. The sequence continues at coordinate 38,665,202 of NW_028327174.1, forward strand.
CTTTGTATAAGCATTCTGCTTTTCCTATCAAGAAAGGAGTCAACGGTCCTGCCCCCGTAAATCTGGGCTGGTCTAGTGTCTTGCATCAACTAACAGAACACGATAGAAGGTACAATGTGTCAGTGCTGGGCCTTACCCTACAGAGGTCCTGCACCTTTGGGTTTGTTCTTTGAGGACCCAGATGCCATGCTGTAATGAAGTCCTGACTATCCTGCTACTGAGACCAGCCACAGGGAGGGGTCCTAAAAGATGACATATCACAGAGAGACCACCTAGCCCAGCTGATAGCAGCATGGATTTAAGCAATCCCAGTAAAAATCATAACGAGCAGAACCATCCAGCTGGATGCTGCCCAAACTATAGCACCGAGGGCAGATATATGGTAGTGGTTGTTTGCAATAGATAGTTGATCCAGTCAGGTATGACAACTGAGCCAAGACAACTCGGCATCAGCACTGTGAAAGGAACTTGTAAAACACTGTAGTTCACCCTGTCTCTGTCATAGAGTTCCCATATCCCTAGAGTTCTTTCACATGTACCTTCTAATGCTTTGTAACATTTATGGCACGTTAACTCTTTGATCTTAAGGTCAAGAGGTTAGACTCTGTTGCTGATTCCATTAAATAATCTGGATCATGCCTCTAAGCTAAATTAAAATGAAAATCCCTTATCAGATATTTCAAAAGCACATATGTACTTACATAACTTATGACCAAAATGGCCCTTTTTAGGAATGGCCTCATGGTAAGCAGGAAATTTCTATTTCTGTTTGCTGTCAGATACCTGAAACAGGAGAGAAAAAAAAATCAAATCTTAAATAAATGTCAGAGTCAATCACACATCAACGTTCACCTATCCATGTGAATACGCTGCAGCTCTGAAAAAGGCTGGAAAGGACCGGGGCCAGGAGTGTGGCTTCTGGAGTCAAGCCACCTGGGCTTCCATCCCCCAGCTCTGCTGCTTCCTTCTGGAAGACTTTGGGCAAGTTTCTTGACTTCCTTGCACATCTATTTTTCTCACTTATAATAGAGGGTATAATACTAGTATCTACTTCACAGAAAAGTTATAGCTAATAAATGAAATAATATATGGAACAGGATCTACTCGCACAATTAGCTCTAAATAGGACTATCCTACCTAATTCCAATAATCCAGCCATTCTGGCAACTATACTGGATGACCTTTAACAAATTAGGAGTTTATTTACCTACTTTTTGTGGGCTTTCTGCCCACAAAACATTTCACAATTGTCTTAACCCTGAAAATAGAAGACGCCAAGGCTGTGTGAAGTCCAGTCATTTATCCAAGGTAGCCAAGTCAGTCAGCACTGGTGGTGACAACAGAGCTCACCCACATGCAATTAAGTTTCTCACCTGCCTATGGCTTTGGAACCAAACTAGGTTATAAGAATATCAACTTCTAGTGGGACAGGAACTTGTATAGACTCTGCATCTGCCACAGAGCACTCACTTGAATGAAGTGGGAGCTCCATATATCCACATAAATGGCATGTAATTGGCTAGGTTTAATAAAGAAAATGGAAGGGAAGCAAGAGGGGACTATTAACAAACCCCAAGCAAAAACCTAAACAAAGGCATTTTCACCTACATCCAAGTTTCTATATTTTAAAGTGCAGAATGGAGGGGGAAAAAGTTAAATAGCATCATTCAACAAGCATTTTCCAACTTATCCTTATAACCCTTACCCTTTTCAATTATTTTCTATTACTTTCTAATCCAGTTTCTCCTCAATGAATTTCTCCCCAGAATATCTTAAAATTTGCATTTGAATAAGGTCTTCTTACACAATGGTACTATTCTATAGAACAGAGATCCTTTTGTATTAGAAAGAAATGTCCACCTTTACAATTGCTTACAAAATACACATAGTTCTTCTGTTTTGATTGGACAGATAAAAAATATGTCCAAATGGCACTGTAAGGACGTGAGAGTGTCACTCAGAGGCAGGTCTCTCCTTTTTTGCTTCCCCTTTCCTCTCCTAGTTCATAAACAGCTGAGACTCTGACCTTTCATGTATTCAATGAGTGGAGAAAAGGTGAGCCCTCCCAAAACTACACAGAGTCAGCTTTTAGCAATCTCTGGACTGGATCCAACCCCAAACACTACATTTAAATCTTTTCTTCTCCCCTATCTCTCAAGAGAGCTTGGCAAGAAGAAAAGTCAGGGACACTGCCAACTCTCACAACACAGGTGAATCACTAAAGTCCCAACACAGGCTTCCAGGAGTCCACCACATCCTGAAGCTGTATACAAGATTTTGTGTATGTGTGCATGCATGTATTCTCCTGAGCCAAATTCCTTAGCTGTGATCTTCAGTGTTAACTTGGCCTGTGATCCCCAAAAGATTAAATCACTGCTAAGCATGTTCTCTCGGCTCTGCCTTTACTTCATCATTTTCAGAATAACTCAACAAAGGCCAACCCTGGATATTTCTGCTACTCTGTTACGTAAGGTAACGGGCTGCAGGGAGGGGAATGGCAGTATGGGAAGGAAACTGTGCCAGGGAAGGCTGGCGTTGCAACACATCTGAATGAAAAAAGGGATTCTTGGGTTGGTCTGCCTTTAGAAGTGTCATTTCTCAGGTCCCCTCAGTTGCTGGTTTATTTTAACACAGTGTAAAATATAGGAGAGGTTTCCTTTCTATAAAACAATGAACCATAGGGTTTAAAATTTTTTTCAGTGCTAAACTTTGATAAATTCATATTCTGTTTCACTGCAAGCTCACTGTGATGGTTATTTCAGTGAGTTGTATTTATAAGGTATCCCTTTGTTTAGAAATTCTTCCTCCATGAGAAATTCCATTTTCCTTTTAGGCACCAAATAGTCTACTTGTAAAATCTAGCATCCCAAAGCAATGAAAGTCTAGAATGATACAGAGAGCAGTGGTTGAGAAGTTTACCTTCTTTCAAGCCTTCTATTTTTATTTTACCAATATTAATAAGGAAATAAGCCAAAATAACATGGCGTATTTTTTGATAAACACAAGGTCAGAGACTGAGCTTCCTAAGCTCATACAGGGAACACCCCAAGGACTGAATGCTATGCATGCCTTCCTCTTCCCCACTCACAACAAAACTGGGGCAGGGAAATTAGCCCCATTCATCTGCCATTTACGTGTTGTCTGTGAGGTACACACAAACAACAACAACAATTAGTAACAATATTATTATTAACAATAATAAAAACAAAGAATATGTGCTTAAATGATTACATTGTAGCAATTTATTTACCACTTACAACAAGTTCATGAAGCAGAATATTATAATTCCTTTTTTGTTTATGGAGAAGATAAAAAAATTAGAATACTTAACGATTGTATCGAATTCTCTCAGCTATTCATCTCAACCACAAGCTAAAGTGTCTGAAGGTGCCTTATAAGGCATTATGCAAATACCATCACTGATTTATTTTCCCAGGAAACTAGAGAAAATCCCAACAACAAAACCAAACCACGGAGGAAACCACTAGAACGGAAACCAAGGTCTAGTGTTCTATTTTTGTGCTTCCAACTCATTTGTTAAATAACTTAGAGCAAGTCTATAGGAGCCCCTGTTTCTTTTGTTGTTGTTGTCCCATTATCAATGAAAGTTGGACTAAATGGTTTCATGGTCCCCTTCAGGTCTAAACTATTGTTATATTTGGACATTTCACCAACTGATGACATCATAAATGAAAACTGAAGAGAAAGAGAGGGAAACCTACTTTAAAGTATTTTTTAAATGCTTAAGGAATTAGAAGGAAGCGAATATTAGTTGATCACCACTCGAGTAGACCCTTCATAATTTGCAGTTGCATAAGAAAAAATATTTTTTATTTTGTAATTTATTTTTTATCAAGGTGATATTGGCTTACAGCATTATATTAGTGTCAGATGTGCAATGTTATAAATCGACATCTGTATGTATAATACTACATTATGCTCCCCACCGAAACACTAGTTTCTATCCATCACCATACAATTGTGCCCCTTTACCTGTTTTGCCTTCCTTCCACCCGTTCTCCTCTGCTAACCATCAATCTGTTGTCTGCCTCCATAAGCTTGTTTGGTTTGTTCATTTGTTGTTTTGTTTTTATTATTATATTCTACATATGAGTGAAATGTCTTTTTCCATCTAACTTGCTTCACTTAGCATAGTAACAACCTCAAGGCTCATCCACATTGTTGCAATAAAAAAGTATTTTAACATAAGTTTGTGGAGTTAAAAAAGAGACAGCAGGCCCAAATTGGAGTCACTTGTATTAAGCCCACATCACCAACCCAAGACTTAATACTACCTAACTCAGTTAGAGTTTCAACTTCCCCCAGGAGTGGAATCTTAAATCAGCCCATCTGGTCAGCACTAGTGAACTAATGTCTGATAGACCCCTGCTGTTCTCTAAAGGAAAGTGACCTCAAAAAATACATCCTTTGCTAGGAACTTCAAAGTTCTATATCCTTCTGCCTATGAAAGTCTTTCATTTTTGTACATCTCTTAGAAGCTCCTTTGTATGTATTTACTAGATGGAACGCTGCCTGATTTCATAAATCATTGAATAAAGGCAATACAATCTTGAAATATACGCAATTGAAATTTTTTTAAAAAACAAGGATATTGTCATTATCAAATTCTGCAGTTTTAACAATTTGTGAGTTTGGACAAATAAAAGCAAAAAATCAAGATTATCCAAAGTAAATGCCCTAAACTGTGCTCCTCTACACCCAAATTTTCTATTTTTCTGACCCCAAATTGTCTGACTATTAACATCTACTTTTTCGGTTGATCATCTTTAAATAATCAGAGCTTAATGTGAATTCTTCCTTAAGTGCACACTCCAGAGCTACTCAGGCCTCAAATCCAATTGAAGAGTCTCACCCAGGACCAGGACAATGAGCCACCTTGAATCACTCACCCAAAATCCTGAGTGTTAAATGAATGCTTATTATTTTAAGTCACTAAACTATGTTAATACAGAATTATTGTGTCAATAAATAATTGATGCATATAGTAGGATGATCAGTAAATGCTTAAGGGCCCAAACAGAATTTTTAAAATATTCACTTTCTTCCAATCTGATTACAGTAGGCTGTTAGATAGACATGAACACAGTAGGAACAACAAGCTAGGTACAAAAGGTCACCAGTGTGGAAAGCCCCATATGCCTAGCAATAGACTATTGTAGGTGTGACCTTAGCCGCAACGTGACCTTTTCTCCCCTACCATATCACTGGTCATGCAGTTTAGACTCCCTGACTTTTCATATCATTGGTCATATGGTTCGGGTCCTCTCCTGACCTTTGCTCCCCTGGCATGTGGCTAGTCATGTGGTCCCCCCATAGAGGAGGAATGAGGGGAGAATAGCCTTATATGACTCCCACACAGGCCTTTGCATGATCACTTCCTTGAGCATTAAGCCCAGCGATAACATCCTGGCCTCCATTGTGTTTCAGCTCCAGGCCCAGAAAAGCAGCAAGGCCAGGAGGGGTGATGCCATTGCCACTGGAGCTGGTATTCGGGCAAAAATTATCAGGTTTTAGGAGATTCTGAGAAGAGCTAGAAAGTATAATATAATAGCTTCCTTTACACCACCAAGATTTGCATCTCAGATACAAAGAGTTACTATTTAACATTGTACCAATAAATTATAAAAACCTATATACCAAATTCCTTCTAGAACATCAGTCACACTAATATAATTTCTCTTGCTTTGTCAAAATAATAAAGACCAGTAGTCACATATAATTGTAATGGGGTGCACAGCAGGAAGTCCCCCAAAATGTTCCCCACATTCCTTGGTTGGGGGGAGGGGAAAGTGGATAATACTGTGTGTAAAGATACTTTGCACAACAATGGCAAGTTAATAACTTGCATTTCTTGAACAGAGAGGACTGCCGCCCAGGGTGGAAGGCGTACAAGGTTCTGACACTGTCTAGTGGCTCATGCCAGCGGAGGCGGATGCCCCTGCATCTCGGGGAACTCTTGCCCTGACTACACGTGGCAGCCAAGAGAAGGTAAGACACGGGGCAATTGGCAAAAGAAGCACATCATAGGAGGTGATGGGGGATGTGAATGTGGGAAAGTTTTATTTTCAAGTAACAGCGAATAAGCTTAGTAATCAATGTATGTAAAAAGCTCTTGTTTCAGGAACTGGAGGTATGACCCACATTGACTCCAGGAAACCGTAAGCAGTTTTGCCTTTGTGCTTCAGGAGGACTGTAAGCAATCTAGATGGTATCTGAGCCATGGTACTCCAGGGTGGGACAACCACCATCCAGGACACAGATAAAAGGATGCTGAAGCTTTTATCTGATTAACTTTTTCCCTGAATTCCAAACCCTTTACCTACACTTTTCTTCTCCTTATAAAAAGGGTCTGTTAATAATGGAATTGAAGATAGTCTGTTAGGGTACAAACCTGTCATCTTCTCAGATCGCCGACCATCTGAATAAAGCACCCATAAAGATTCAATTCCTGTCTCTGCTTATTGGGTCTGGTAGATGATAGGCATGAACATTGGCTTTTCCGATTTCAGAGGGGCCGGATGTGAGGTCACATAGAAAGTTCTGGGCCAAGCATTTAAAATAAGGGTAGGCTGAAAGAGATGGGGGTCTTCTCCACTACGAGGTCTGGTGTGTAAGGGAAAAGCTACAGAGTAAGAGCACACTATGAGGTCTGGAGTAAGGAGAAGATGGCGGCAGAGCTGATGGAGCTGTGCAGGTACCTGCCTACCCAAGCAGGGATTCATGGGAGATGCTTGGAGCTGAACTGTGAGAGGGAATGTTGAAGTGCAGACTTCTGCTTCTGTGAAGGCCACTCTCTTAGGACATCTGCCTCCCTGGACTCCACCATGACCCAGTAGTAACATGGAACATGTTTTCCTGAACCACTACGTGGAGGCTGAGGACAGTGCACCCCAGATCCTGAAGGAGAGAGCTGCTGTGAGAGGATGGTGACCCTGAAACCCACAGGTGCACATTTCCAGAGGGAATGGAGACCTGTTTGCACAGCCGGCTTAAGAACAGATAAGGACATGGGGAACTTCCGGGCATGGTTTTGGCTTAGAGCCTTTCAGGGAGCAAGGGAAGGGCTGTGTCTCATGGGAGAGGAGGGCTCTGAGCAGGAGTGCTCCCAGCCCCCCAAACCGGGACTGAAACCTTGTAAATAGACACCTGTTTCCTTTAACACTCATTGTTGGGTCATGTAGGGCACCCATGGCTGCGCCCCAGTTTGCTCAGTTACACCATGACCAGAAAAAATAATTGAATTCAAAGCTTTTTAGAATTGGAATTCATAAATCTGCTTTCTTTGAAACACCAGAAAAAGATGTTTTTCAGTTGACCAGAGTAACAAAGATAAAGCTTACATTAGGAAAAGATTATAAGCTTAATAAAAGCAATAAAGGAAATTTAAGTGGGTTGGGTTCTCTCTTTAATGCACTCTCCTTGAAACTGTAAAGTGCTTCATCTAAATCTTAATAACCAAAGGCATTCTACAGAAAAGCAGAACTTTTGATGTTTCCTTTGATATTTAAATGCAAACTCTGAAGAGAAAGAACTATTAAAGGACAAGGATGCATTTGTCAGTTTTACCTACTCAGACACCGAAATTGACTCTCAATACCCCATTCTGTGGCTGTCAATTAATTTTCATCCAGAGATTTTAAACTCTTAACTCAGTATGTTATAAAATGTACAAAGACATGTTTACTTAGGTTATCACATATAAAATGGTGGAAATAAAGTTAGAGAAGACATGGGGGAATATAATTTCAGTTCTCCTAAACATTTTGAAAATCAAATTTAGAACTGCTCTAAACAGCTCATGTAGTTTTACAGGTGGGAAGAAAATACAGTATAGACATGTTAACTGACTTGCAAAAGGCCACAGTACTTCAGTGTCAAAGGTCAATTAGCTTAAGCTTCATTAATTTAGTCAGATGGTTTAATTTATACTCTTTCTACATGTAATAGCAAGTTTAGTTTTGGTGATATCATCCTTCTGTCATTAAAAGCCATAGGTAAATTTCAATTCATTAATTATATGGAATACTTTGTATATTTAATAAATGCCAGTCACTGTGTTAAGCACATTACCTCTTTAATTTCACTTAATCCTCATACCAGCTCTGTGAGTCCATATTTGTCCCCATCTTGTGAATGAGGCTGAAGGAGATACTTAGGATCTGGCAAGTGGCAGAGGTGAGACCCAAATCCGAAACCAAAGAAAAACCTTTATACAGCATACAAGAAAAATGGAGCTGGTTAATTTAGCACAGTTTCAACAGATTATTTATTAAATGGCATTTCTGCATGTTAGCAACACAATGACTTCTATGCAATTAAAAATATTTTCATCAGTTCATACACTCTACAATCATACCTATAACAAAAGTTCTTTATACAAGTGAATGAACTGAGCCAATGCACAGTTCTTAGAGACTTTGAAGAAGTATCCTTGTACAGATTAATGTATGCAGGTTAAAATGCAAGCTCTATGTGCAGTGGGTTGATTAGAAATTCTCCGCAAGAAAAGATGACCACAAGGAGAGTGTGAACAGAGCTGAGAGTCACTGCAATGTCGGATGGCCAGCCAGCCCACCCCACAGAGAAGCAGCAAACATAAACATAAAGTGGGACAGATAAGGATGCCCCAAGGGAGTGACAATGAAGCTGACACCTGAGGAAGATGAAAGATGAGTGAAGTGAGCAGAGAAGGAATGACACATGTATGGAGGCCTAGGATTGAGCAAGGGCAAACCAGTATGAAGGAAGTACAAGCTAATTCTAGCTATAGGATCTAATACTGGCAGAGTGGCAAGCAGGGAAGCTGGAGAAACAGACAACAGCCACTCCACTATACTCCTTCACATCTCATTGTGGAGTTTGGACATTATTCTGATGGCAACGAGCATCTAGTGAAGGGCTTCACACAGAGATGACTTAATCCAATTTCCAGCACAGCATGACATTGGTACAGAGCCCACTCTGAGGTCCAAAAGAAAAAGTAAAGGGACAAGCAGTCCAACAGGGAAATAGTGAACAGTGATGCTGAAAGTTTCTGAAATATCAGATTCAGAAACAGAAGCGAGGTTCTAGTACAAGTTGGTGGAGAGACCTTACCATAAGGATGAATAAGAAAAGCATGTGTTGGGGAGTTGGTGGGGAATGGGGAGTGGAGAGATTGATTGAAAAGGAAGAAAGGAAGAGAAAGAACTCATGGACAGGGACAACAGTGTGGTGATTGCTGGGGGTTGGGTGGGTGGAGGAAGGTATAGTAGGGTAAAGGGGAGGTAAAGGATGATGGAAGGAGACCTGACTTGGGGGTGGTGAACACACAATACAGTGTACAGATGATGTGTTGTGAAACTGTGCACCTGAAACCTGTAAAATTTTGTTAACCAGTGTCACCCCACTAAATTCAATAAAAAGGAACAAAAAAATAAAAAGAAATAAATAAAAAATAATAAAATTGCATGAAAAAAGAATTGAACCTTACACATGAAAGAAGAAAGAAAAAAATATGTGTCGCTATATTTACTTTGCAGGATAATTTAGGTGTTTTTCTTCTTACTATAATTTGTGTTCGTTGGTCATTAACTTCGTGTACTCACAGAAACTTTCTACTAACCAGAATATTTAGTTTGCCAAAATGAGAACCCATTACAAGAAGATGCATATTACGTATTTGTATGACATTTTATGTGTCAATGGGCTTTTTAATCCAGGCTAAAATTTAATCCTTGAAAGATCCATATAAGGTAGGCATAACGGAGAACTCTGGCTCCATATTACTGACCCACGCCTAGCAGTGAATCCCAAACCAGAATTGAGTCTTCTGATGGCTGGTTCCAAGCCTTTTAGCTGCATCACATGGCTTCCTTTTCCATCATGCTGTAAGACAGCATTTGCTTTGTATTTTCCCTTTTTTAAAAAGCCAGCCCAAACTTGTTGCATACCAGGGACTCTAAGGAATCCATGCAAATGAAATCACTACTACTTTTAATACACCTTTGTGCAGGAACACAAGTAAAATTTTACACTAGCAAGAAGATTAAAAACAGCCAATGATGATATAATCATATTTTCTGTATCTCTTATTGGAATATATGTGAGGCAGGCGAGTAAGAAGCTAGGAAAATTCCTTGGCAAGTGGGTGGGAAAACCGAGACACATAGTTAAACAGACAGCCAAATAATTTACAGCCAGATAATAAATCTCACTTTCTTATTTCCCTTAACCAAGGGCACAGGAACAAACGGTTCACATATTCCAGACCATGTGGGGACAGAGATCCATCTCAGTCCAGGCCCCTCTTTGGTGACATTCTTTGAAGGTGAAACTGACTAGAGAATGACCCTGACCCTACCATTCATTGATTTTGATGCATCAGCATATCAAAAGACACACCTGGAAAGCTGTTAAATATTCCCTTGAGACCCTCCTTTGAGAGTTCCCCTAAAATTCCCACCTTTAGAAAACAAATAAAAACCCTTAAGACAAAGGATCCAGTACCTGCTCTCCCTGGATGATGCCCCATGCCTCCCCTTCTTTCCTCAGGTATGTTTCTTTGCTTTCTTTCTCCTAAGCTCTAAAGGTTCCCAGCAGACTTACAACCAGGGGAGCATCAGGCAGTGGCAGCTCGTCCTGGGATAACCCTCTGACTCTGTCTCCAAGGGCCCTTCTTTTGCCTCTGTACCTTGTTTTCTGAGTACATGTAGCCCAGCTGGTTCACTTCTTCTGCCTCTGTGACTTTCTTTCTAAAGGGCCAAGGTAGCCTTGCGTCAGCTCAACTCTGCCTCATGTTTTCAAATGGCCAATGCAGCCCAGTCTAGGGTCACTCTTGTGGCTCTGATCTTGTGTCCTTCATCTCAAGCTCTTCCTTAGTTTCACTGTCCCTAGCTTTAATAAATGCATTTTCAAAATCACCTGGACTTGTATCATACAATCTTTCCTGCAAAAAGTAAAAAACCCACACATTCTAGAACATGTCAGGGCATAACTGCCTCAGTCCCAGTCCCTTTCCAGTGACAAATTGGCTAATAAATTCAATTAAAATTAAGCTATTGAAAAAGACTAATATTGAGACTGTCCTGGTAAACTAGGGAAACACATTTTCTGTTAACAAAAGCCATAACAACAGCTACTGTTTAGTGGTGCCTATTGTGTGCCCCAGGCAGAGTTATGTGCATAATCCTTAGTACATTTCTTTAAGATGCACACTACTAACATCTTCATTTTACAAATGGGGAAACCAAGACATTAATGGTCAAGGTAGTAAGTGAGGGAAGTAAGAATATATATGTTGACTATGCTCTTAAGCACCATTGCTCTGCTGTCTCTCACATAATTGCCAACTAATCTCTGTCATCACATTCTCAAGATAGTGTCTGCATTCACATACTATACTAAGTAGAAATACATCAATAACATATGTTTAAAAGGATACTTCAGAATACCGGTATATACCTGACCAATTTAGGAAATTAACAAAAAGGCCACTCCGACTTCATCACTTTGGAAAATGACAAGCTATTTGAAAAGCAATATTCAACTTAGCAAGCAAAATATTGGGCACTGAGTTAGGTCTGAGAATATATGAAAGGGATAAATGAAAACATTTAACATTTAAATATCAGCTACATTTATTTATTGTGAAAGGGTTCAGAACCCACTCCCCAAAATGTCTTACTTTGGCATGTGGATTATTTTCAGCTGAAGGCAATCAAGACCCTATGGGCTCAAGAACAACTTTTATCTTTCCCTTAAAAAAATTTAAATTTGGGGCCTTGCCTAAATTAAAAGTGATCACCATAAGTAACATTTTATGGCCTATCTATAGGGCAAGGCAAACTTCTAATTATTGAACATCTGCTCTTTTTATCATCCTGTGAATGACCTTCCTCCCCCTGAAACCTCAAGGCACTTTACCTCTTAGCTCTTGCGGTCTGATTATTAGACCAGCTGGAAGAACCTAAAAGGGTAGAGGAAAATTTGTTCCTCCTCAAGGAGTGAAATCGTGAGCTAGACACTGTTCTAAGCACATGCACTGATTCTTTAAACACACACACAACAACAAAGGACAACTATGAAGCAGGTGTTATTTCTATCTTTATTTTATAGATAGATAAACTAAGGCATAAAGAAGTGAACAAACTTGCCTGGGATCATAAAGCCAGTAATTAGCGGAACTGGAACTTAAGCCTATGCGGCATCTGGTTCTCAAGCCAACACTCTCAACACTATACCACATGGCCTCTCTGTCCTTTTTGCACTGCCCCAAGGGCGCGCATGATAAAGGACTAAAGCAGCTCAGTAAAAGAAGAAATCCCCATGGGCTGGAAACTGAAGGGAAGTTACAGGGAAGAGGTGAGACCTCACCGGGGCCTGAAGGACAGAGAAGGCAAGAGAGCAAGAGAGCAGGGGGAGTCAAGAGGGGCCAAGAGAAGAGGTGTCCAAGCAGCAGCACAGGGACTGGAGTGAGCACAGCCCACCCCGGACAATGAGGCTCCCTGCAAACACCATAGGCAGCCCCGTTCCCTTACTTGGTCCCTTCCTCAGCGTTTCAGTCGTGTCTGCAATCTAAATAAAGTTGACCCCATTTTTCCCCATTTGCCCTCCTCCATCCAAAATAGAATAACAAAAAAAAAATAATAAGAATAATAAATTAAAAAATAAAAAATAAAACGTTCAGAAATATTTATAAGAAGAACCTGAAATCTAAATAAGGAATGTTAAACTACAGCTTCAAAACCCTGAAAAGTTAAACAGCCATAGAATATCCCTAAATGTAATTAATGTAGATTCTGTCTCCTGTTTACTCAGTCACATAGGCAACATAATCTCCCTTAGATACATCCCTTTCCCCTAAACCTGTCCCAGTCCTCCCCTGGTGTCACCCTTGTCACTAGGGCCCTTTAGATACTGTGGAGGAGATGGAAATTCCCCCCTCGGCCCCTCTTGACTTCTTATGATTGGACTAATAAAAAAATTGACACAAGACCAAATTAAAAGGAGAAAAATCCAATTTAATATGTACACACAGGAAACCATAAACAATGCTTCAGAGAAATGACCAAAGCAGGCAGCTTTTTATACCACTTAAGACCAAGAAACAATAAATTTATGAGGATTCGACATGACAAAGAAAATTAGGTTTAAGTACTCATTAGTAAGAAATCTAAGCAAAGTTTTGGTTTGGGCAGTAAGTTATTAAAGAGGTAACAGGTTTGTTTATGTAGACTTTTACAGGATGTCTGTCTCTGCCCCACCCCCCAAAGCAAGGAGGGCACCTTTCACAGAATTTATTTCCTGAATTCAAGGAGAGAAAGGAGGATCAATGCACCCTTCTCCCCACCACTCTTTTTTTATTGAATTAACTGGGGTGACATTGGTTAATAAAATTATATGTTTCAGGTGTATAATTTTATAACAAGTCATCTGTATATTGTATTGTGTGCCATCATCCTGAATCAAGTTTCCTTCCATCATTTTACACTGTTTGCTTTTCAAACAACTTTAATTCTAAATTATCAATATGTCGTTGTTGGGTATTTTGGAGTTGCTTGCTCTGGGCCCCAAAAGTAACTAAAGCAGTCCAGCCTCCCCCAAGGTCCCACCTCTGACCTGCTCCTTAGGATTCTGAAACCTAATGGTCATTACCCAGGATGCAGATCAGGCCACCACTGCTAGTGGGAGAGGTCGCTTTGTGCTACAGGTCAGCACCTTTTCCCTCCACTTGCTGCATGCATGCAGAACACAGGCCAGGCTGGCCCAGCTGAGTCTCTCTATCCCATTTTTATGCTTGTTACTGGGTGAGTCACTTATGCTGGGGTCTGTGCTGCAGATCTGGGCAGCTTAGATTTAGGGCACAGAGAGGAGGAAGTGTCACCTAAATCTTTACAAAGCCACCTACTCCAATGCGGAGCCCTGCACAGCCCTCTTCCCAAGTCCTCGTGCACATGCTCTGCAGCAACTCATAACATTAAACAGTAAGTCCAGAAGCTCTCAAACACACACGGTTTCGTGCACTGAGTTCATGCAGAGGCCAAGGAGGACATCTGGCAGCCTACACTTCACACACACGAGGCTTCTCCCAAAAAATAGATCACCTCCCTGAAGCATCGGCTGTGCTATGGTCAAAGGCCTGCAGCACAGTAGGTGGCCTAAGAAAATAGTTGGGTCTTAGTATAGAGTATGTATGACATATAAACATTATTCATATAATTGACAGATTTCATGTTTGTGCAAAATGTTAATCAGTACTGCAGAAGTCAGAAATCCATAATAACCAAGTCTAGATAATTTTATTCAAATGCTTCTTTGGTTATATCATTTTTAAAAAATGTTCTCCTAATTTCCTTCTAGATCTGAAAGTCTCATTTTGAAATATAATATAAAAATCCTAAGTAGGGCCCTGGCCGGGGGTTTCAGTTGGTTAGTGTTGTCCCCTACACCAAAAGGTTGTGGGTTTGATCCCCAGGGAGGGCACATAAGGGAGGCAACTCCTTGATGTTTCTTTCTCTATCTCCTCCCCTTCCTCTCTCTCTAAAATCAATTTTAAAAATAACCCCAGGGGAGGATTAAAATAATAATAATAATAATAAAAATTTAAAAAAACAGCCTAAGTAGGGAAGCTGCCAAAGGAAGTTGAAAGTCCAGTCCAAGTCATGATTCATATATATTCACATGGATTTATTTATATTTTACTTATAGTTTTCAAAGTAACACTCATAAAATAATGTTACAATATCATAGTTTGCTATATTTTAATTACCTCTGTATATGATGCCTTAGTTGCTAGATAGGTCTCTAAGGATGTTTCATGCTAAACTCTTAAAAGATGGTGCCCTTTATGTTATAGGGGCAGCTGGGTGGGGGGAAACAACACAGGCCATGGCATCTCATAGAATCCCGGCTCAGTCAGGTACAAACTGGGAGACTAGGGAAGCCCTTTAATTTCCCTGGGTCTGGGATGCCTCAAGTGTAAGTTGGTCATCATAATTTCTACCTTACAAGGTTGTTGAAAGAATTTCAATGAGATAAGGTATGTAAGTGGACCAACACAGTGCTCAGACCATAAAGGCATCAGAAATAGCCATTGTTAGAATAGTGACCACAACTTCTCTGAAAATATGAAAACCCTATAGCTTATAGCCTTTATGGCGCACACGTACACACATATACACAAACAAATAAGCAAAGGAATTCAATTAGGATAAGGTTAGAAAAAGGACTTGATCTCTCTCAGGTTCTATCAGCTCCCTCCTTCCTAGAAGGAAAAGGGAAAGAGAACGTGGTATTTTCCCAGAAGGCAAAGCTTAGATTTGGCTTTCAACATTCTTCTTGCTCACTGGATTCCTGTAATTCAGCTCAAATGCCTAAGTCAGATACTCAAATATGTCGTGCAGGTTGTGCCTGCACATAGAAGCTGACTGAGGAGGCGGAACTGATGTGACCTGTAAGGAATGAAATCCAGCCCATGCTCTGTTCAACAACTTCTGAGCCCCAGAGCTGGTTGCATCTGCCCAAAGGAAAGGGCCACTATTCTAATTCATCCAAAGTATCCAACGATGCCCTGATTCAATCATCAGGCACCCCCATGCCCCATGCGCACACTTATTTCTACTTCCTATAAATGTCCACTATTGTTCAGCAGCAGCCCTGACCCATTATTACCCATCATGTAGCACATAACATTTCTGTCAATGATGGGCCTGCATACATAACAGTGGTCCCATAAGATTATAATGGAGCCAAAAGCAATTTCTATAGCTTAGTGTGCTGTAGTCATCAATATTGCCGTGCAATGGATTTCTTACCTGTTTCTGGAGACGCTGGTGTAAACAAACCTAATTTGCTGCCAGTCATGTGAAAGGACAGCATACAATTATGCACAGCATATAATACTTGATAATGATAACAAACAACTATGTTATTGGCTTATGTGTTTACAATACTATATTTTTTATCATTAGAATGCATTCTCTCCTTATATCAAAAAAATGTTTTCTGTAAAACAGTATGCCATGTTATACTGGCAGTGGCCTTGGACAGCTCATGTTTACCCAGATTCTTGATGGCATCGTTTTCTCTTGTACTTGATTTAATCTCATGTGTTTTTTGTACAGAAAATGTGCTGTACAGGCTTGTAGCCCTGGAGCACTAGACTCTACCATATGGCCTAGGAGTGTAGTAAGGTAGACCATCTAGGTTTGTGGAAGTGCACTCTATGATGTTTGTGCGAAGAAGTAATCGCCTAACAATGTTTCTTGGAACGTATCCCTGTCGTTAAGCAGCACGTGATTGTATTTAATACCCACGAGACAGCTTCATTGTCCTAATGACTTTCACAGCAACTTGTTTAACATTTCCATTTTCTTTGTAGCCAATTTAACTTTCTCACTGGCATACTAATGCAGTGTTACTGTATTTCCAGTCAGTAAACCGTGTGCAAAGTAACTTAATGTTCAGCCGAAGAAGAGCATTTGTTTCTTTCTTACCTCAGCTGAGTTTTCCTTGCAGACTCAGCACAATGTTTTGCACAGATGGCATTTAGTTCATCGAATTAAATTTCAAAAATCCTAACCCTGTAAGTCTTAACGCTACCTTTACAGACCCCACTGGTATCAAGCCCCAATTTGAAATTGTTATGTTAAGAAACGCATTTTCCTGTCCTAAACTGAACTCAAGCCCAACTAAACGGAAATTTTCCACTCTAAAGTTTCCAGATTCTAGAGATTTTCATATATAAGACTGGATCTTCATCAAGGGTGACCAGCCAGTCCAAGGTGCCTAGTACTGAGGTAGTTGCTGGGACATGGGCCTTTCAGTGCTTAAACTGGGAAGGTGCTGGGAAAACCAGAAGAAGGTGCTCACCGTGCAAGCCACCCTCCAGCAGGTTAGCATGGCACAGTAGAATAAACTGCTGTCAACCAAAACATAAATTCTATAAAATTCAAAGAAAAAAATAATTTATTTTTCTTGTTCTGGACAACCACAAGAACATACACCCCTCATGACCTGTGACTTGCTATTCTTTATACACAAGAATTTAATCAAAAACAAGTGTTTGTTTGGTGGAAGATATCTACTAATTAGTTGAGCTTGTTAATTCTGAAAGCATGAGAACTAGAATTTTCTCGCCCACACTTTCAAGCTGTCCACCAAATTTTTTTCAGCTTGAATAAGCCAATATAAGGTATTCTTCGTTGCATCATTTTATTAAAGTAACAAAAAGGAAAGGAGTACAGGGAGAAATGAGGATTTAATGACCATTAATACTGAACAGAGTCCTTTGTATGTGCTTCTGTTAGCATAGGTAACTAGTTAGTTATTGATAAAGGAAAGGGGAAAATGGAATCAGACATTAAGTCTGATTAACTAAGATGCCCTACCACTCACAAACTCCCCAGGGGACAGCTGCATCCTCTGCCAAACAGATGCTAATCCTCAAGTGGGCAGGAAGGACCAGATTTCCAATCTCCCTGGAACTACCCTGTATGGGAGGAAGGTGGAGGGATAAAACAGTAGAGGAAATTCCTTTGCTGGATGTATGCGCAGTAGAAGCCAACATGGTGCAGAGGAGGTAAGCACATGTGCAGTAAAACCAGATGATGAAGCAGAGCTTTGAGGCATGTGCAATAGAAGTCAAAACGGCAACATAAAGGGAAAGAGTCTAGCCTGAAAAAATTTGAGAAAAAGACTGGATTGAATAAGGCCATAAATCCCTGGAAGATCCAGGAAGGGGATAGGATCGGGGGAGGGCCCAGCACAAGTCCACAAAGAATTAGGAAGAAGCTTATTCAATTTGAAAGACAGCTTACTCCTTCCTAAACCCAAGGAGATACAGTCAAAGCTTAACAAAGGTCTAGGGCTCACTGGTTTGTTCATGCTCTCTCTCTGTAGCAGCCACGAGCCTTCACCACTCAGACTGGGGCACAGTGGAAGCAGAAACTATGCTTGACTACTGAAGCCCAGGGTGAAGGCATTTCAGTTCTAGACTCTGACTCTCCTGGTGGGCACTTGTGGTCACCAGGCCCAGGACTTCTTGTGCAGTGAGACAGATCTGAGCCACCTGGTTGTGGATGAGGTATCAGGCTCCTGGGAGCATTCCTTGGTTCTTGCTCCAATAAATCTTGCCACTACACCTCAAATCCTCCTATGTGTGGGTTCTCAAAATGCATTTCTCATGACTCTGCAAAAGAATCCTATTTCCACCAGCAACACTTCTACTGGCCAAAGACGAACACATAAGTGTCAACAAGAATAAAATCAGCAAATAAACAAACAAACAAAAAAGCATTTGTCTTGTGTCCCCTATATAAACTGTATCCCCAAGGTAACCAAATGAAATGTTTCTTTTGATATATATTCTATCTAATAAATGAAGAAAGGATGATAGAGTTAGACTAGCACAATTTTTCAATACCTACTAAAATAATGAATCTAGGCATATGGCAACTCACTTCATGAAAAGAAAAACAGCCAGAAATATTTACTTTCTCCTGGAAGTACACAACACCATCTATGAGGTACTCTTGTCCAAAATCAAAAGCCTGAATGCAATAGAATCTCTAGATCTAGCTATCAGTTTGCAGGAAATACAGCAGATAGAACACATCAGTTGACATCATGGAGATGAAATCACCACAACACAGACTGTGGAAGGCATCAAAGGGGGAAGAAAATAAAAAAAGCAAAGCCTATGGCAAAAGTGAGAACTGCAAAAACTCAGCATGAGCACTGCATCCCAACTAAGACACTTAACCAAACTTCAACATGGCTTCTAAGCCTACAGACTAGCTCTTGGGATGGCCCCGCCCCCTTGGGAGTCCTCTAGAAAAGCACAGGGAGGGTTGTCAAAAGGATTTACTGTTTTGTTCAGTTAATACCTGAAGACAGACCCCTGAATTCCCTTTCTCAGAGCATTTACTAAAAAGGATTTATAATTGTAAGTCTTTCTTCAGTCCTTTGGAAATGTATATGTGTCTCCTATAACCCAGGGGTGTCTTTCTCAAGGATCTGAAAGCATCCTTTTGAAATGTAATTATCAGAAAGGATAGGGCCTCCTCACCCAGGCTGTGGGAGAACCAGTCTGACTTCAGTAATTGTCACCTTGTAGACACACTCGCCTAATCACATTCACACTGACCAACCCTTTGTCTTCTTCGAGTCTTTACTCTTCCCCCTCCCTACCTTACTCTGCCTTTCAAATGCCAAGTCACTTCTGCACACACTGGAATGGAGTCCCCTACCACCAGCAGTTGCTGAATAAAATCTGTTTTCACTGTTTTAATGCCTGGCTCTGTTTATCTTTGACAAAAGAAAAAAAGTGTAGTATAAAAAGGTAGAACCTATGAAATAACAGGACTTTAAAAGCATATCAACCAATTGCAATGTACAGACATTATTTATATTCTGTCTATAACAAACAAGTAAAAACATGAAAAAAGTGAAAATTTGATGACTAATTAGCTATTTGATCATATTAATATGTTCCTTTAGATATGACAGTGCTATCATAGTTGTATTTAGAAGAGTCCTTTTATTTTAACATCATATATATATGTAAACATATATATATGAAATGATATGATGTCTAGGATTTGCTTCCAAATAATTTGAGGGTGAAAAGGGGGGTTGATAATTGGTGAAGGTGAAAGACAGATAATGAGGGTCCATTATACTCTTTTATCTAACTTTGTACATGTTCAGAATTTTTCATAATATGTATAGTTTTTTAAGAAATTAGGATAGTTATTTGACAAAGAAGTATTATCTATACTATATTTTCAAATTTTTCAAACTCAAAAGGAAAAAAATTAAATAAAACAAACAATTCAATTAGAAAATAAGCAAAGAATAATGAAATGATATCACACTATAAAATATATATGGATGGTCAATAAACACATGAAAAGTTGCTTGATGTCACTAGCCATTAGGGAAATGAACATAAGACTGAAATGAGATAACAGTGATATCACTACATATCTTTTAGAACATCTAAAATAAAAAAACAAAATAGAGACAATACCAAATGCTGAGGAGGATCCAGAAAAACTGGGTCTCTTCTGCATTGCTGGAGGGAATATAAAATGGTACAGTCAGCCTGGAAAACTGTTTGGCAATTTCTTAAAAATCTAAATATACACTTACCTTGTGACTTAGCAATCCCACTCTTGGGCATTTAGCCCAGAGAAATGAAAATGTATGTCCACACAAAACCTGCACAGGAATGTTCACAGCAGCTTATTTATAATAGCCCCTGCTCCCCTCCCCCAAAAATCACACTGCAATAAAAAGGAATAACATGATACACACACTAACCTGAATGGAGCTGAAAGAAATTATGCTATAAAAAGCCAATCTCAAAAGGCCAAATATTGTATGACTTCATTAATATAATGTTCCCAAAGTAGCAAAATAATAGATATAAATAGTGATTGTCAGGGCTTAGGGTTTGTGGCAGAGTAAAGAGAGATAGCATAAGGGACATGTTTATATTGACAGAATAATCCTGTATCTTGATTGTGATGTGCGTAAATGAATCTCCAGCTATGATAAAACAACTTAGAACTATACATATACATTGTACCCATGACAATTTCCTGGATTTGATACTGTACCACAGCTATATGTACAATGTAAGCTTTAAAGGCCATGCTGCCTCATCGCTGAAAAACATTAAGCTCTAAGTGCGAACAGGTTTATTAAAAACTCATATATTTAGCACCTGCAGTTACCTTATTTTGAAAAGGAGATTAGAGTAGACTGAACTGAGTTACTGTTGGCAGCAGTTGAGTATCAGAAGTCCTGGCTTCCTTCCTTTAATATCCCAAGTATGGGATTCAATTGTCCAGAGGGTTTTAAACTGCAGAGGGTTTACAACTGAAATCAGTGGAAACTTTGACTTTTAAGAAGTAAAGTCAAAGTTACTTGCATTACTCTTGCTAAAAAAGCATCCAGGAACTTAATATGAGATTCCCAAAAAGTAGAACAGAAACTGTGCAATTGAGGTAAACATTTTTTTTTCTAAATCAGAGAAAAGTATTTAAAGAAAAACCTCTTATCATCTGAACCTTAATAATACTCATCAAAACTCCACATAAACCTCAGCAGCTAAAAATGTCTGTATATATAAAACCTGTAGTCAATTGTGTGCAACATAAATAAACACTAAATTATGATCTCTCTTGCCAGGTTGTTTATGAAAAGTGCTGGTAGATATCGGAGTCCCTAAGGCGGTTTGACGTTGTAGTCAACACCGGCAACTCCTGCGGTGCACCTGAAGCCAAGCTGTATTGACTCCGTCTTTCCCTTGGACCCTTCAGCTGCGAAGAGAGGGGGGGTCTGCTGCATGGGCAACAGCAGACCCTCCATATCACCCTGCCCAGGCTCTGTAGCTTCAGCTTCACTGGAGAGGACACTCCAGCGTCATCGCAAGATGTCGATTCAACACGGGAGGAGACAGATACCGTGTCACTCCCGAGTCGGACTGCACAGCCATTCTCGGCGGTGCAGATAGACAATTAAGAAGCTACACCATCGTCTCTCGAGACGGACGGCTGCTGACGACGGTAGATATAACTACAATTTTTTGTTTTAGACAATTCAAAAGTTTATAGAAAGTAGAAAGTCTAACAAAAGAAAGGAAATTAAAAAAATGTAACATACCTAAAGGAAGCAAACCTGGCAAACAGTCTCTCATAATTATTAAAGAGCTGAGATGTTTTCACTAATAGGGTAATTTACTCATAAACTGAATAATTAATTTATTTCCTATCACTTTCGTATGCGAAAAAAACTACATTGGCAGGACAGAGTGGTTAAAAAATAAACACCAGTTTTCCATGTTTACTCTTTTGCGAGCAAAACAAGGGATTTCTACAAGTTTTATTGATAATTACTAGTTAGAGAAAAAGAAGGCTAAAAAGAACACTGGAACCCCAAATGTTTGTAAACTCCTAATAGCTTGAGCTTATCATAAATAATTTCAGACAGTTTCTCATGTCAGAAGAAATATATGTAGTTTATCTCATTTGACTGTAGACATTATATCCAAAGATGACAATTATAACAACAATGAAAACATGGCTTTCTCTTTCATTTCAATCCTAAATTGCTTTGACCAAATTTACATATGATTCATTTCCTAATGTTAAGGAATACCAAAACTAAGGTCATTGAATGTTTTGTTTATTTATTGTTTTCACCCACTTTCTCACTCCCGAAGATACACTGATCAGATATTGGTGTGAATGGTATATAGGATCTCTGGTTCTAGGGACAGACAGACCTGGATTCAAAGACTGACTGCTATGCACGGCTATGAGGCTGTAACGAGGAGTGGGGATAAAGAAGAAAATACAGTGAGTGAGAGTACTTAGCGCAAGGTCTGGGATACACATACACAATACACACAGTTGACTACCTTTATTATTGTCTAACGTTGTTATTGCCAATGACTGGTTAGAGTGAATGCACAGAATTTTTCTAATTCACTAGCTACACAGAGAATGTGGTAACAAGTCCCTTGTTCAGATATGCCATGCTGTTTTTAATAAAACTCCAAGGACTCCCCTCCCCCTATTATAAACAGTACTTTCTACAGCCAAGCTAAGAAACTACTTTTTAAAGAGTAATTGTGCATAGGATGATAAGATCATATCTTTCCAATACACATTTTCATTTTTTCAACTAAAATGCATTCATAGACATTGTAAATTCAACTAAGTTCAACTGTAAAAAAGAGATTTTCTTAAGTAACAAGTATTTCATTCAGCAGCAGCATAATAAATCCATTAATACCAAATTCCCATGCATGGCACAAAATAGTCTACATTCTAGAATTTAAAACTGCCCTATTTATTTTTATGTATTTTTGCATGTATTTCTTTGTTCAAATGCAATGGTATATAGTATTCCTTATTTCCAAATTTATTTCAAAAAGAAAAAAATTTTCGAGGAAGTCATAAAATTATGAATAAACTAATATTAACTGCAATACATGAAGATTTTTGTGCTTAAAGATTTATGTTTTGCTTTGCTCCCTAAACTAAAATTAGTTGTTTAAAAAGAACAAAAATGTAAAGAAATAAAATCCCTTACAATTCTACAAAAATTTTCACAAATCTGACCACTGATTTTGAAAGAGTAAATTGCTATTTTAAGAAGCATTATTTCCTAATGAAAATATAACTGTCAACTAGAAAAGACAAAGAAGCCTGGTATGCAACACAGCAAGTAACATAACTGAGAAGCTTAATAAAGGAATACGATTATTTTTTGAAACTTGTTTTCAGTGTTATGCTATATATTCTGACAAAATTGAGAGGGAGACACACAATGCCAAGATTAAATCAAGCAAATTTAAACTCTAAACGGGTTCCCTCCTTTATAAGTAAAGTAGACTAGGGCACCTACAGAAGGTGAATAAATACTCATTTACCTCATGTTTACTATAGTCTAAAACAGTAGACTATTATATAGTAGGAATGTTTTAAAAAAAAGGTGTGCCTGGGACAGTCACCCTCTTGGCTCTAAAAGCTGCATCATTATTCTTTCGCCATTCAATAGCTATTGAATTTTCCTCAACTCAATCCAGCAACTACTCAAGTCACTAAACTAAAACTTCTACTAAAGTCACTAAACAATCTCATACCCTAACCCACGTTTAGTCTTTATCTTACTGGACATCTTGGCTATCCGTGACATTGTTTATCAAACCTTTTATCTTGGAAATCTCTTATCTCTTAGATTCTTTGAAAATGTTTAACTCATCCTTTCAGAAGCCCTTCTGTGGCTTTTCTTCTAGCCACCCTTAATATGCCATTTTCTTCATTAACATATTTTAGTTTCATATTAAACAATATCACTAAGTGATTTCATTCACTTTCAGGAGGGCATGATTTGATTTGTATAATCTGCTGATCTTTTTGGTGTAAATTGTCCCTTCGTGGATGATTTCAAGTCACCCATGTGATGGCACTGAAGACAAAGTTGAGAAGAGATAAACAAAAAATTGGCTCTCTGACCCTGTCCCAGCACACAGCTGTGCTCCAACCCGCATCTCCTGCCAGATATTGTCCCTCAGCTTCAGTCTCACACATCAAACCATCCCTCCTTAAAATTAGCTTTTTGCAGTTTCATCTCAACACTTTCATCTCTAAATTCCTTCCTCTTAAATTTTCTATTACATCCAACCTAGGAGCCAGACAATCATATCTGATTCTTACTTGTTCATCAACCAGAAAATCCATTCCAGCTATAGTAATCTCTTATCTATATAAATTATTATTTTTTAATTGTTTTTCTATTACAGTTGTCCCATTTTGACCTCATTGTTCTCTCCTACCCTGCCCACCCCCCAGTCAATCCCTACCCTATTGTCCATGTCCATGGGTCATTTATACTAGTTCCTTGACTAGTCCTTTCCCTTTCTTTCCCCTCTTTCTCCCCTCCTCTCTCCTCCCTGGTCACTGTCAGTATGTTCTGTTTACATGCCTCTGGTTATATTTTCCTCATTTGTTTGTTTTGTTCATTATTCTCCTGTATTAGGTAATATCATATGGTATTTGTCTTTTGCCGTATGGCTTATTTCACTTAGCATAACACTCTCCAGTTCCATCCATGTTGTTGCAAACGTAAGAGTTTCTTCTTTCTTTCTGCTGCATAGTATTCCATTGTGTAAATGTACCACAGTTTTTTGATCCACTCATCTACAGATGGGCACTTAGGCTGTTTCCAGCACTTTGCTATTGTAAATAATGCTGCTATGAACATAGAAGTGCATAGGTTCTTTCGAATTGGTGTTTCAGGATTCTTCGGATATAATCCTAGCAATGGAATTGATGGATCAAAAGGCAGTCCCATTTTTAGCTTTTTGAGGAAATTCCATACTGTTTTCCACAGTGGCTGCACCAGTCTGCATTCCCACCAACAGTGCAGTAGGGTTCCATTTTCTCTACATCCTTGCCAGCACTTGTTGTTTGTACATTTGTTAATGATGGCCATTCTGACCAGCGTGAGGTGGATCTTATTGTGGTTTTAATTGGCAACTCTCTGATTGCTAGTGATGTTGAGCATTCTTTCATATGCCTATGGGCCCTCTGTATGTCCTCCTTGGAGAAGTGTCTGTTCAGGTCCTTCACCCATTTTTTAAATTCGATTACCTGTCTTCTTGGTGTTGAGTTGTACAAGTCCTTTATATATTTTGGAGTCAAACTCTTGTCTGAGGGGTCATTGGCAAATATGTTTTCCCATATGGTTGGTTTCCTTTTCATCTTGCTGATGTTTTCTTTCGCTGAACAGAAACTCTTTAGTTTGATGTAGTCCCATTTGTTTATCCTTTCCTTTATTTCCCTTGCCCTAGGAGATATATCAGCAAAAATACTGCTATGTGGGATATCTGAAATTTTCCTGCCTATGTTTTCCTCTATGACTTTTATGGTGTCACGGCTTACATTTAAATATTTGATCCATCTTGAGTTTATTCTGGTGTATCGTGTAAGTTGGTGGTCTAGTTTCATTTTTTTGCATGTCCCTGTCAAGTTCTCCCAGCATCATTTGCTGAAGAGGCTCTTTTCATTCCATTTTTTGCTCCTTCCGCCTTTGTCAATGGTTAATTGACCACAGACACCTGGGTTTATTACCTGTACTCAAAAAATTTATATAAATTAATTGAAGAGGTTTTTTTTATCTTATTGCCATATCTCATTAAACAAATTGATACATTTTCACAAAATTTGAAGTTTATGTGGCATGACAAGAATTTAAATATGGATTGTGGCATATTTTAATATATATTAGTCTATTTTGTTATGAATAAATAAAGGAATAAATGGGGAAGAAGGGAAAGCTCTTCCTAACTGTTGAAAGTGAACCAATAAATGTACAAGGAATGATAGAATAAGAAAATCATCACTTAGCAACCATCAGAGTAGTAAGTGAATCAAGCAAGAAACATTAGTGGACTTTAAAACTGTTGGGGACTTCCGGCCAAGATGGAGGCTTAGACGGACACGCTAGGTCTCCCTCTACAACTAGAGAGGAATACAACTACTTCAAAACAAAGGATAACTAGAAATTCCAGAAAATAAAACTACACGGAAGCCCAACATATGAAGTTATAAACCAGCGGTGCCATTTGGGCAGGTAAGAGTTAAAGAGGGCAGTGCTGTTTGCGGTCGCACCTGGAGCGGCGGGGCGGCGAAAAATCCCGGCTGCAGTCAAGCCCCTGGCAGTGCGCGACCCCAGCGCTGGGGAGAGCAGCCACCGCATCGCCTTGAACAGTGAGGCCCAGGGGGGCGGGAGGACGGATCCCGGTCTCCTAGCTGAATAACTGTGTGAATCCATCTTGGACCCCCGCCCCCAAAGAAAGCACCACAGGGCTGCGAAATAGGTCGCAGACAGGCGCCGGTCGCTGACTTGTGACGCCAAACGGCGCCGGTCGCTGGGTCATTACGAGTACACAGGCACTGCCCCCGACAGCCGGCCCAAGAAAACAAAACGCACCTGTCAAAATGTGGCAGACAACTATAGAAATCCCGGTGGCACAGCTCACCAGGCAACAGATAGAGAACCTGACAGATGAACAGATAAGAAACCTGTCAGAGGCTCAGTTCTGGGCCATTGTTATCAGGTGGCTTACAGAATTCACAAAAGAGCAGGAAAAAGATAAGAAAGAAGCGAAAAACATTCATAACGAAAGGAACAAA
The DNA here is from genome assembly GCF_987537825.1 of Furipterus horrens. Classification (NCBI taxonomy): domain Eukaryota; kingdom Metazoa; phylum Chordata; class Mammalia; order Chiroptera; family Furipteridae; genus Furipterus; species Furipterus horrens. The sequence goes on from NW_028327174.1 coordinate 38,691,916, forward strand.
ACCACATACGAGACAGATGGTGAGGAAAAAAAATCCAGAGTTCATTTCAACAAACTGGAATATGAAGAAGGAACAAGCAGTCAACCAATGCAGAGAGAGGAAATGGGAAGCAACAATGAGAGGATCAGAAACCTCTGGGACAGCTATAAAAGGCCCAACATAAGAATCATTGGTTTGCCAGAGAGTGAGGAAGATGAACTAGAACTTGAAAAATTGAGTGAAAATATAATAAAGGAGAACTTCCCAGACTTGGGGAAGGGAATAGACTTGCAGGTCCAGGAAGCAAGGAGAGTTCCCAAGAGACTGGACCCAGGGAGAACCACTCCAAGACACATTATAATCAAAATGTCAAAAATTAAAGATAAAGAGAGAATCTTAAAAGCAGCAAGAGAGAAGAAAAGAATTATGTACAAAGGGGTCCCAATTAGACTATCAGCTGACTTCTCAAGGGAGACCCTACAGGCAAGAAGGGACTGCCAAGAAATATTCAAAGTAATGAAAATCCAAAACCTACAACCACGAATACTCTATCCAGCGAAATTGTCATTCAGAATAGAAGGACAGAGAAAGTGTTTCCAGGATAAAATAAAACTGAAAGAGTTCATTAGATCCAAACCACTGTTATATGAGATGTTAAAGGGACTGGTTTAAAAAACAGAAGCTAGGGAGATGAAACAAAGGCAAACTAAACAGGCAACGAGAGTGGAAAAGGAACTGTGGGTATGGGAAGCATATTGGGGGGAGGTCAACAGGGAGGGGGAGTGGGGAGAGGGAGGGAGATGATATAGGAATTGGGGATCATGGTAGGAGGGAATGGAATAGACGGAGAGAGGTTGGGAGAAACTGTATGCACAACTAATGGACATAATCTAAAAGGGGGGGACAACTGGAGGGAGGGGGGCCACCGGGTGGAGGGGAGCAGAGGGAAGGGAAATTGGCACAAATGTAATATTTTAATCAATAAAACACATTAAATCTCAAAAAAAAAATAAAATAAAATAAAACTGTTGGATGGCAGGAAGCAAATTTACAATCTCAAAACTGACTCCCAAAATATGTTTATTAATTACAAAAGGGGTAAAAGAGCCCACAGTAGGGATACCTAGTAGATACCGCCTTTAGTAAATGATCAAAGTTAACAACATCAGTAAGGGACAAACTGACACCATGTGTCTCTTGCTATAATGCAATAAAAAGGACACAACATCAATTCTGTTGTATTCCTACCAGAAATACATAGCCTAAATCCAATCTTGACAAAATATTAGACAAATCCAACCTAAGGAACATTTTATAGAATAACTGGTCTTGTACTTACAATAGGTCTCAATGTCATAAGAGAAAGAAAGAATGATGAAATCTCATAGATTAAAGGGGAACTAAGAGGCATGGCAAGTTAATGCACTATTAAGATAACTGATAACACTCTAATTAGGTCTGTAGACAGAGAATAATATTGCTTTCACAGTAACTTACTGATTTTGATAATGTGGTTATGAAAAAGAGTGGTCTTGTGTATTAATCAGTTATGGCTGCTATAACAAAATACCACTGATGGGGTCCCATAAACAATAGAAATTGACTTTCTCACAGTTCGGGAGGTCAGAAATCCAAGGACAAAGTGCCAACAGGGTTGGTGACTGGTGAGGCCACTTTTCCTGGCTTGTAGCTGGCTGCCTTCTCACTGTGCCCTCTGTGTACTCAGAGTGAGTGAGCTCTGTGGTGTCTTCCTCTTCTTATCAGGATACCAGTGCCATCAGACTAAGGTCCCATCCTTTAACCTCATTTAGCCTTAATTATTTCCTTCAGGCTTTATCTCCAAATATTATCACCTTGGGGTTAGGGATTCAACATATGAATGGAGGGCACAATTCAGTCCACAATACCTTTTCCGGAAAGCAAGAGGAAAACATCTAGGGGGAAATAGCATCATGTATTCAATTTACTCTCCAATGACTCAGAAAGTAAAATAGATTGATATAAAATGATAAAGGTAATGTGATAAAGTGTTAACATTTGTTTGAGGAATGTGGATGAGGTGTACATGGAGTATACTATTCTTGAATATTTAAAGTCTATCAAAATAAAACATTTAAAAATCTGAGTTATAAAAAGCATACACACAATGTATTTTGGTAGTCCTGAGGGTTTTTTTTTAATAGACTAGAGTATAAGTAGATAATTTGAATCAACATAGTTAAAATGGCTATATTACCCAAAGCAATATACAGATTTAATGCAATCACCATCAAAGTCCTATCGTCACTTTAAAAAAAATGGAACAAAAATTTAAATCATCTGGTTTGTTATGGAACCACAAAAGATCCCAAATAGCCAAAGCAATCCTGAGAAAAAAAAGAAGGAAGCCAGAGGTATCACAGTCTTGACTTCAAATTATACTACAGAGCTATGATAATCAAAACAGCATGGTATTGGCAGAAAATCAGACACACGGATCAATGGAACAGAATCGAGAGCCCAGAAATAAAGACACATGTATATGGGCAAATAATTCTTTGACAAAGGGGCCCAAAACACACAGTGGAGAAAATAAAGCCTCTTCAACAAATGGTGCTGGAAAAATTGGAAAGCCACATACATATGAAACTAGAGTACGGTTTGTCCCCATGTACAAAAACTAATTCAAAATGGATCAAAGACATAAATATAAGATCTGAAACAATAAATTACATAGAAGAAAACTTAGGTACTAAACATATGGACCTCAGATGTAGAGAACATTTTATGAATTTGATCCCAAAGGCAAGGGAAGTAAAGGCAAAAATAAATGAACGGGACTATATCAAACTAAAAAGCTTCTACACAGCAAAAGAAACTGACAATAAAACAAAAAGGCAACTGAACAAATGGGAGGTGATATTTGCAAACAACCAATCCAATAAAAGATTAATATCCAAAATATATAAAGAACTCATAAAACTCAACACCTCTCCCAAGAAGACATACAAATAGCCAACAGATATATAAAAAGATGTTCAACTTCACTAGCTATTAGGGAAATGCAAATCAAAACAGCAATGAGATACCACCTCACACTTGTTGGAGTGGCCGTTATCAACAAGGCAAATAATAACAAGTGCTGGAGAAGCTGTGGAGAAAATGAAACCCTCATTCGCTGCTGGTGGGAGTGTAGATTGGTGCAGCCACTATGGGAAACAGTTTGACAGTTCCTCAAAAAAATTAAGAACAGAGTTGCCACATGACCCAATAATCCCTCTCCTGGGTGTCTACCCAAAAAACTTGAAAACATGTATTCACAAAGATACATGCACCCCTATGTTCATTGGAGCACTGTTCGTGGTGGCCAAGACACAGAGACAACCAAAGTGTCCTTTGATAAAGGTTTGGATAAAGAAAATGTGGTACATATATACAATGGAGTACTCAGCCATAAGAAAATATGAACTACTGCCATTTGTGACAACATGGATGGATCTTGAGAATATCATGTGAAGTGAAATAAGTCAGTCAGCAAAAGCTAAGAACCATATGATTTCACTCATGTGTGGGATAGAAAACTGAAACTCTTGGACACGGACAGCAGTGTGGTGTTTACCAGAGGGAAGAGAGTGGGATTGGGGCTAATCTATGGTGATGGAAGATGGTTGACTTTGGGTGGTAGGTACACAGTGCAACATACGGATCTTTTATCATAGAAATGTACACTCAAAGCCTCTATGATCCCATTAACCATTGTCACCCCAATAAGTTAATGTAAAAAATAAGAAAATATGTCAGGAAAACAGAAAATAAAAAAATGTCAAATACCAGCCTCTAGTCAAACATTACCAGGAAGGGGATTATCCCAGACTGCAAATGCTTATTTGGGATGGTGCTGCTTATCACTTGGACAATTCCATGTGCTGTGCTCCAGAGTACATAGCAGCAGGGACTAGATTATGTAAGGATAGTTAATAGTTTTTCTCAGCAACCAGGGTTCACCAACAATTCATAACACTCTCAAATTCCTTCACTTGTCCCTGCCTAAACATCTCAAAGACTAAGTTATGACCTATATCTTGCTTCTCAAATTAAATTGCAATAACTAGTATGAAGTTCCATATCATACTCTTGAAACTCCCTCTGTCTTTTTGATTCTACCAAGAAAGTTGGATCTTAGGTAACCAAAAATGGAGATTGTCAGACATCTGCTCCAAGCAAGGGAAGAGTCCCAATATGCCAGTATCTAGTGCTATGTCTGCCACTGCGGGGCAGCCAGGTGAGGTGCAAGTCCTCTATCAGGCCAGTCACGTCTCAGGTATTCATGCCCCTGCCCAGGCAGTGTGGTCCCTTAGAGTCAGGAAGCTCCACATCTGGGCCTGTTCAAAATCTATTGCTCTAGTTATGAAATATAGCTATGGGTGGGTATCTTATATGTATCATCTCTTATTATTTACACATTAAAAGTTTTTGACATTAGGATTGTCCCCATTTCATAGATGAGAAAACAAAGGCTCAATAACTTGACTAAACTGCTAAGTGAAAACACAAGAAAATAACAGCTATATTTTATGATAGTCTGCCCTTCCCTCCAGTATTCATTCTCCCCATTTCCTTAGTAACAAACACACAATTTTTAGCTGGACTCACTGCTAAAAGATTCACTAAAATAAACACTAGTTTTCCGTGTTTACTCTTTTGTGAGCAAAACAAGGGATTTCTAGAAGTTTTATTGATAATTACTAGTTCGAGAGAAAGAAGGCTAAAAAGACACTGGAACCCCAAATGTTTGTAAACTCCTAATAGCTCAAGCTTATCATAAATAATTTCAGACAGAGTTTCTCATGTCAGAAGAAATATATGTAGTTTATCTCATTTGACTGTAGACATTATATCCAAAGATGACTAAAAGATTAACATTTCTCATCCCCTCTTATGACCATGTGTGACATGTGGCCAATAAGATATAAGCAAAAATGTCAGGTGGACCTACTAAGAATTCTTCTTAAAGAGCAGATAAGAACCATATTTGCATCCTACCTCAACCCTGTCTTTTGGAACTTGGATATAATGGCCAGAGCGCCAGCAACTAATTTAGATTATAAAGGTGAGGGTCATATCCTAGGGGTGGAAGAACAGAGAACTTGAAAACATCTGGCAAAACAAAGAGAATCAGACAAGTTTGTGGAGCCATAACACCAACTTTAAGCCATCTACCTCTAGGACTCATTTAAATGGAGAAAAGCTACCACCTTGCTTAATCCACTTTTTTTTTTTTTTAAGTAGTAGCTGAACTTCTACCAAATATACCTTTTTTTCTAATAAAATATATACAATGTGGCTGGTTCTGGACTCTGAACCTTATCTCCATTCTCTAACTTTTATAACTTTTACAAGGTACATAGACGAAGAGACTAAGGCACAGAGATTTTTAATACTTCTCTGAACATCAAGAACTTAAATTTATAACGCAAGTCTGGATGTTTTAAAGTTAATAATAATTACCTTCCGGGATTGTTATATGAATGAGTGAGAGTGCCCCCTTCTGTGTTCCTATAATTTGGCTTGTCTTGTCCTCTGTGCAGGGTCCCTTTCCTCCAAAAGCCACTCACTCTCCGAGGGCTTGCTCGGTGGTCAGAGAGAGAGAACACCCTGCTTGGATCTTCACATCTCTACTACATGGTAACAGCTATGTTCTTAAGAATGATGGACACCATCATAGAAGGCTGAAACGGTGTCTGGAAGGTGACAGATCACTAAAGGAAAGGGTGTAACTCAAGACCTTAATAAATCAAAGAAAGAAGCTATGTATACATGAGAAGGCACTCCATTTGCAGAGACTAGACAAGTGTAATGGATAAAACTCAAAAGTACTCGCAGCTCATGAGCACATTTTGATCTAAATGATTTCATTACACACTCTCATTACTTTCGACAGAGAATATTCTATCTGTTACCAATGGTCTAAATGTCCTCATGTCTTTTGTATCTTCAGTGATTTCATTGTAATAGGATTTGGCTTTCCAAAAAACACATTTTCTTTCTTTTTAATAAGCTCTTTTTCTCTTTTTTCCATAATCATCCATCCACTTCATTCTCATCTTTCCCTCACCATCCTCTTTATTTCATTTTTTCTTATTAATCCTTCTTATAATCTTTTCTTCTTTCTACTATTTGTTCTATGCCATTATTGGTTAGAAAAAAAGCACACAATTGGGTCTTGAAGACCAATGACAGCAGTGAAGAGACAAAGTTCATCTGACTCAGCACAAAAGACACAATCAATATCAGTAATCATTAGTCAAAATAAGATACCACTTCACACGCCATAGGGTGGTCACAATCAAAAGACATAGTAAGAAATAACGACGAAGATGTGGACTAACTGGACCCTGCATGCATTACTGGTGGGAAATGTGAACTGGCAAAGTCAGTGTGGAAATCAGTTTTGCAAAAAATAAAAACATTAACTTATTATATAACCCAGCAATTTCCCTCCTAGGTGTTATTGACTCCTCTAAAAAAATAAAAACATATGTCCATATAAACATTTATATGCAAATATATATAGCAGGGTTATTCATAATGGCTCAAAATAAAACCTTCCAAATGTCCACTAACTGGTAAATAGATAAACAAAATACAACTGAACAATATTTGGCAATAAAAATAAATGAAATAATGATACATGCTAATACATGGATAAACCTCAAAAACATGCTAAGTTAAAGAAGTCCAATACAAAATACTTATTTTATTATTACATTTAGAAGAAATGTCTAGAAAGAGTAAATCTAAAAAGATAGAAAGTAGATGAGCGGTTGCCTGGGACTGGGATTGAAGGGAAGAATTATTTGTGAATAAGCATGAGGGTTCTTTGGGGTATGGGTCAAATGTTCTAAAATTAGATTGCAGTAATGTTTGCACAACTTTATAAAGTTATTTAAAAGCATTGCACTGTATGTAAAATGGGTAAATTTTATAGTATGTAAATTGTACCTCAACAAAGCTTTAAAAACTATGAGAGTATTATTTTTTATATAGTAGTGATAAATATTAGTACGACAAGAACTTAGTGGATTTCATTGTAAAACTATATAGTTTTTCATGAAAGACAAATCTGACAGCCTGTGTTGAAAAGGTGCTAAAATGCCCAGGCAGATTCACAGCATGTTATTCAGTGTGGGGCAAAAGTAGGTCTACAATTGTTCATATGGAAAATAATACTGTTACAGAAACAGGGGTGTTCCAAAAAACCCCAGAGTTTGCAGCTGGGGGATGGGGAGAAGGAAGCAGCTTTCAGAATGCTTCCACATGCCTGAGGCCGGTGGCTAGTGTCTTTTTTTATGCAAAATGGCTTTAATGCATCCAAAGCCTCAGGTAGATGGGAGGAGTCTTGAACCAGGGGATGGTATGGAGAAAGCACACAGAACCTGCGTAAGGTTCTGTGAATGGTCAGAACTGGTTACCGCACCCACTACATCAGAGGATGTAGTCAGGGATTTAAAAATAAGCGGCAGACATTTTAGGCGGACTGACTGTGCGGATTTAACTAAGGTTAAGGCTGACTGTGCGGATTTAACTAAGGCGGACTGACTGTGCAGATTTAACTAAGGTTAAGGCGGACTGTGCGGATTTCAAAAGGACTAACTATACAGTTTACAGGGAGGCTGAGAATCCATGAGGTTCTGGATTAAAAGCTGGTGGACCCCATAACACAGACGAGGCCTCCCCAATCAGGATTGAATGATTGGCAGCTACTGGTAAAGCTGAACTGTGTTTGGAAAGTGGGGAAAGGGTTTCTCTTGACTTTTCTAAAACTAGCCTGGTTTGGTAGGGGGGAGGCAAGGATATGTGTTTATGGGTGTTTTAAAGAACATAAGACTTAACAACAGAAATCCGCAAATAACTAAATCTATATAACTGTTAAATAAACTATTCTTTTTCTTTTCACTAAACTCTGGTATTGAGAGTTATAATTTTGGCGGCGGGCAATCGGGCCCCTAACTAAAGAGCCCGCGGGTTTGTTTTCAACTGGAGCAGCCCAGGGGTTCTGTAACAATACAATAATTAATAATAAAAGAATAAACTCTGTGTTTTGCATGCTCATAACTGTAAACTCACATTTGCCCCATTCTGTGTGTTATACTTTAGTTTTCTTAGTATTTACAGAACAGACTGAAATATCACCTTCATATATACACTCCAGCTTAACAATTCATCAAATTCAAGCCTTCAGGTTATTGATTGCATCATTTTTTATATTATAGTCATGCACCACATAATGACATTTCAATCAACTATAGACTGCATACATGATGGTGGTCATTCTTATAATGTGAAAACAAAAAGCATTACTCACGTATTTGTGTTGTGGTGGTATGAACAAACCTACTGCACTGCCAGTCATATAAAAGTACAGAACATAGAATTATATAAGATACATAATACTTGATAATGATAATGAATGTCTGTGTAACTGGTCTATGTACTTACTATATATATATATTTTTTTTTAATGTTTTAATGTGTTTTATTGATTAAATTATTACATTTGTGCCAATTTCCCTTCCCTCTGCTCCCCTCCACCCGGTGGCCCCCCTCCCTCCAGTTGTCCCCCCCTTTTAGATTATGTCCATTAGTTGTGCATACAGTTCCTCCCAACCTCTCTCCGTCTATTCCATTCCCTCCTACCTTGATCCCCAATTCCTATATCATCTCCCTCCCTTTCCCCATTCCCCCTCCCTGTTGACCTCCCCCCAATATGCTTCCCGTACCCACAGTTCCTCTTTCCCTCTCGTTGCCTATTTAGTTTGCCTTTGTTTCATCTCCCTAGCTTCTGTTTTTTTTTTTTTTTTAAACCAGTCCCTTTAACATCTCATATAACAGTGGTTTGGATCTAATGAACTCTTTCAGTTTTATTTTGTCCTGGAAACACTTTCTCTGTCCTTCTATTCTGAATGACAATTTCGCTGGATAGAGTATTCGTGGTTGTAGGTTTTGGATTTTCATTACTTTGAATATTTCTTGCCAGTCTCTTCTTGCTTGTAGGGTTTCCCTTGAGAAGTCAGCTGATAGTCTAATTGGGACCCCTTTGTACATAATTCTTTTCTTCTCTCTTGCTGCTTTTAAGATTCTCTCTTTATCTTTAATTTTTGACATTTTGATTATAATGTGTCTTGGAGTGGTTCTCCCTGGGTCCAGTCTCTTGGGAACTCTCCTTGCTTCCTGGACCTGCAGGTCTATTCCCTTTCCCAAGTCTGGGAAGTTCTCCTTTATTATATTTTCACTCAATTTTTCAAGTTCTAGTTCATCTTCCTCATTCTCTGGCAAACCAATGATTCTTATGTTGGGCCTTTTATAGCTGTCCCAGAGGTTTCTGATCCTCTCATTGTTGCTTCCCATTTCCTCTCGCTGCATTGGTTGACTGCTTTTTCCTTCTCCAAATTCCAGTTTGTTGAAATGAACTCTGGATTTTATTTCCTTTCCTTCTATCTCGTATGCGGTTTTGTTCCTTTCGTTATGAAAGTTTTTCGCTTCTTTCATATCTTTTTCCTGCTCTTTTGTGAATTCTGTAAGCCACCTGATAACAATAGCCCAGAACTGAGCCTCTGACAGGTTTCTTATCTGTTCATCTGTCAGGTTCTCTATCTGCTGCCTGGTGAGTTGTGTTACCGGTATTTCTAAAGTTGCCTGCCTCATTTTGACAGATGCTTTTTGTTTTCTTGGGCTGGCTGTGGGGGCAGTGCTTGCGTATGCGTCACAAATTAGCGACCGGCGCCTGCCTGTCCGCGACCTATTTTGCAGCCCTGTGGTGCTTTCTGTGGGGGCGGGGGTCCAAGATGGATTCACACAGTTATTCAGCTAGGAGACTGGGATCCGTCCTCCCGCCCCCCTGGGCCTCACTGTTCAAGGCGATGCGGCGGCCGCTCTCTCCAGCTCCGGAGTCGCGCACCGCCAGGGACTTGGCCACCGGGACTCCTCGCCGGGGTCGCGCACCGCCAGGGACTTGGCCACCGGGACTCCTCGCCGGGGTCGCGCACCGCCAGGGACTTGGCCACCGGGACTCCTCGCCGGGGTCGCGCACCGCCAGGGACTTGGCCACCGGGACTCCTCGCCGGGGTCGCGCACCGCCAGGGACTTGGCCACCGGGACTCCTCGCCGGGGTCGCGCACCGCCAGGGGCTTGGCCACCGGGACTCCTCGCCGCCCGCTGCTCCGGGTGCGACCGCAAACAGCACTGCCCACTTTAACTCTTACCTGCCCAAATGGCACCGCTGGTTTATAACTTCATATGTTGGACTTCCGTGTAGTTTTATTTTCTGGAATTTCTAGTTATCCTTTGTTTTGAAGTAGTTGTATTCCTGTATAGTTGTAGAGGGAGACCTAGCGTGTCCGTCTAAGCCTCCATCTTGGCCGGAAGTCCTGTACTTACTATATTTTTATTATTTTAAGAGTATACTCTTTCTCCTTATTTTTTTAAGTTTGCTATAGAACATTATGCTGTGTTATGCCAGCAACAGCCAACATATCTCCTGTTTGCTGAGTCTCTTGATTGCATCCTTTTCTCCTGTTCTTGATTTAACCTAGTGTTGTTTTATACAGTAACAGGCTGTAGAGGCTTAGAGCCTAAGGAGAAAAAGCTTACAGTGTATAGCCTCTGTATGTATTAGGCTAGTTTATCTAGGTTTGTATAAGCAGACTCTATGATCACCTAACGACACATTACTCAGAATGTATCCCCATTGTTAAGTGCCATATGATTGTATTAATAGATGTGTTTAAACAGGTGTGTTAAAATAGATACATTAAAAATAGTTTACTTTACAAAAACTCTTTCATTTAGAAACCAAGTATTGCTTACAGCTGACTTAACATTGGCATTTTTCAGAAAAATATGTTTTTTCCACATTCCCATTGTTTATATGTGAGGTCTGTCCAGAAGGTATCCAGCCATATAATATAAAAAATAAAGACATTTATTGAAGATACAAGATACAAGAAACATTGTGTATGGGACAATGATGCCTTAGTCCCCTTCAAAGTAGGCACCTTGGGACCTCACACAGTTCTCCTAGCATCTCTTCCACTGTTCAACACATTCTTCAAAATCCTTTGTTGGAATCATCATCAGCTGCCCTGCTGTATTTTCCTGAATCTCACTGACAGTCTGAAATCTCTTCCCTTTCAAAGGTGATTTTAGTTTTGGGAAAAGCCAGAAGTCATAGGGCACCAAATCTGGGCTGTAGCACAGCTGTCACCTGGGTGACTTGATGTTTCACTAAAAAACTGCACGAGACGTGATGCATGAGCGGGCACATTGTCATAATGAATCTGCCCATCGCCAGTTGCCCATAGCTGCAGCCTTCTGAATCATCCCAATAGTTTCCCTGGAGGAATGCTCAAGCTTAACGCAAAATGTGATGCAGATTCATAGCTCTACTCACTCAGTCATTTTGAATGTGATGGCCAGACAGTACACATGCTCTCTCAACAGTGTCTACTGCCCCCACTGACTAGTGTGGGGGACTGCACCTTGTGGTTTTCGGAATTGTAGCCCAAGCCATGAGCCAGTGGTGCGCCACCGCCCCTCCCCACCGGGGAGGCCTTTAAGTCTGAACGGAAAACCAAAAGGCTGTGAGACAGGCAGGACCGAAGGCCCCTCAGAGGGTTCCCATGGGAATTGGATTTAAAGAATGCATATTATGCTTTAGAGCTTGCTCCGCTTTTCTTACCTCTGAGTTAACTATAAACAATCTGTAGCTAAAAAGTATGAAGCCTTGCACCTGATGTCAGCATGGCATCTAGATGCTTAATAGACCCTGACACAGATCGGTCACTATGTTCTATATATTAATATCTGTAACCAGTTACTGTCAACTGTAACCCAAGCATCTGAAACCTTATTGATGATTCATAAGTCTTGACCTTGTATCTCCTGAATCCCCTCCTCAATAAAAGGCATGGGAGACGGAAGTTCTGTGCTCTTCTCTTCTAGAGATATTAGCCACCTCCCATCCCTCCAGACAAAATACAGTGTCTTGGATAAATTTGTTTCTCTGCCATGGTCATGAAACCTCTGAGGGACAGGGAGTTTACAACCGAGCCGGGGCGTTGGAGGCAGGACAGCCTCAGACTAGTACGGTGAAGTCATCATTGTTCACACATGCACATTCCAGTCCATTCTCTTTGGCAGCCAGGTTACATCAAAGTTGCACAAACCATTCTCATTAAACTAACAATGGCTGGACTTCTGCTGGACAAACCTCGTACACCTCTATATCTTTGTAATAAATCTTTTCACATAGCACTGTAATGGTCCACCCCATCTGTGTTTGACTCACTGTACTGATGTGAGCTTCTTCTGCACAGAAGCGATATCCTCAATGATCTGCATCGTATCTAACATATCATTCTTACTCAATGGATTTTGGTTGAACCTTACATATATTAGTTGACCGCAGCTGCCATAACAAATTACCACAAATTTGCTGCTTTAAATCACACATTTATTCTCTCACATTTCTGCAGGCCATAAACCTCAAATCAAGACTTTGGCAAGGCCACACTCCTTCTGGAGGCTCTCGGGAGTAATCCTTCCTTGCACCTTCTGGCTTTCGGAAGCTATAAGCATTCCTCGTCTTCCTTGGCTTGTGACCACATCACTCCAAGCTCTGTCACTCTACTCTCACATCACCTTTTCCTTTTCTGTCTCTTATAAGAACACTCATCACAGGATTTGGGGCCCACTTGGGTAATCCAGGAAGATATCATCTCAAGACCTTTAACTTAGTTATATCTGCAAAGACCCTTTTCCCAAATAAATCACATTCACAGGTTCTAGGGATTTGAACAAGGACATATCTTTTGAGGGGAGGGGCACCATAAAACTCACTACACTACATAATCTAAAGATTAATTTTGACAATACGCACATTAAGCAGCTTTGCCACCTTCCTAATTTACTTTTGTCAAAGAAAATTTTTCTCTTTTATTTACCTAGGTCTTCAAACTAAATTCTGGCACTAGATTTTGTGATGAAATTGATGATGGCCTAATGGGAAAATAGGGAGCAACCTTTCCATGACTGAATAAATATAAGTCACTAAAGCATGAGCCAGCTGCATATTATGCTCCCAAACTTTTAAAACTTTCCAAATTTTCCTTTTGATTGATAGCAGTTATATTCCATGGTTCCTGTCACTCTTCAATGGTGTTTTTCCAAAGGAGATAAACTTAAATACATTTTGAACTGGAACAAAATATTTTAATTAACTATGAAACAACAGACAAATAAATTTTACTCTTTATCTAGACATTTTATCACAGCCTTCAGTACCAGAAGCACTGCTATCTCAGTCTTTTACATACATATCAGTTTATGTCTGTGGAAAGGATGTGACCAGTCACACACATCCACAATTGTTCTGAGTCGCTGCAGTTTAGGAGTACAGAGTTCTACTGCTTTGATGGTGAAGAAGGGAGAGAACAATAGAATAATGCATTATTAAATGTTCAAAACATGAGGATAAATGGAAATTGCCAACAGCTTTTTCAGTTTCACTTCTGAATGTGACTAGAACTAAACTACTCCACCTTTGCACTAGAAAATCTTACCAATATTGTAATACATCGCTGTACTTTTCCACCTAAACTTTTAAAGATAAACTGAGAAACTCAAAACAAAATTCAAGAAACCTTTTGGTCTGTGAGAATTTGAGGCAACCTCATCAACACCAATTCTATTCCTTTCTCCCCCAGTTATTCCTTACTATGTCACTACTTGCAGATGACCTTGAATCTTCTTACAATACACCTTTTCCAAGAATATTAAAAGAAAAGGTAGTATATATTAAATTTCTTTTAGAGCTTCTGCTTCATCTTTACAAAGTATTTGCATGATTCAAACACTGTAATATACATTAAGATGAAAGACTTAATTACACCCAAGAATTAATAATCATCAGTGTTAAAGCCTACAATTTTTGTTTTCTTTTCTTATTAAAAAGGGTAGATACTTAAGGTTTATTAGTATTTTATCAACCTATAACTTGAACTTTTAAAGCTTAAGAAATACATATGCTAATATTTTCTCAGGATCATTAATATGCTTGGTTACATACTTAAGTTTTGCTGGGGTAGAGTAGGATAATGAAAAGAAAAATATATATTAAAAAAGGTATTTTGTACAAATAAACATAATTTATTTTTAAATATTTAATGTTTTTATTTTCTAATTTCTAATTTGCATTACAATAGACTTGAATAACTTGATATTAATAAACTGACATAGAAGAAATGTTATTCTTATTTAAAGAAAAATGAAGTAGGACAGAATAGGGTTTTGACAATTTTGAGAACAATAAATGTCTACAAAAGTATACTTTAATTTTTCTTAGAAACCATCCTCATTTACTGTAAAAACTAGAACTATAAGTTTCACTAGAGTAGGAGACTTTACTAGCTTTGTTAAACAATTTATTCTCCAACCTTGAGCAATGCCTGGCTTGTGGTAGGTTTCCACTATGTATTTGTCAAATAAATGATGGAAGAAATGAAAAGAACCAAGAACACAGTCATGTAGCCCAAAGTCTGAGTATAGGTTACAGTGCCGGCTATATACTAGGTGAGTTCCACATCCTCCCCCAGTCACTTAGCACAGCATCTGCCTGGATATGTCTTTTCCCTTCATACGATCATATGCATCCTGTTTCCCTGGCTTCTGTTGCAAAAACAGAATCCATTCTTTTACTTCCATTCTCCCTTTGCATTCCCATTGCTCAAGAAAGCACTCTCTCACAACTCAGAAAGGGTCTGAAGATAATGATGAGATGGGCACACTGATATTTAAGGAATATAGTGTCTAAAGTAACCACTTTTATAAAAAATCCAGCATATATGTCCCATATCTCCTCCTTGTGTCCTCTTGGTCCTCATGTTTCTAAGTTACAGACCTTCACAGAACACCAGGAGGAGACCCCGTTCTTCAGCTGCTCCTGAGTCTCACTAGTTTAACCACCCCAACAAAAACAGTCATACTTCTGCACCTACGATCATGCCTGACACATAGACCTCTGGGATTAACCTTCAGATCTTAAATCCAAATCAGTACCTCATAGTCTTCCCAGAGTATGAACAGATCTTTGCTCTCCTGAAAATCTGAATATCTGTTACCAATCCTTAGAGTCCAGCTCCTATCTGTAAAGTTAAGAGGGAAATGGGGAGGGAGAAGGTTAAAAACCTCATCACTGCAACCAACCCCACACTCTCCAGCTGAGAACAATTAGGCTTGTCAGCAGTCCCTGAAGAAATGCCTGCTGCTTTCTTAGGATGAATGGGAAACAGAATTTTGACTTTTTGATAGGTGAGATTATAAATCTGCTATCAAGACTGGGAATGGGTCAGCTGGATTTATGCACACAAGTTGAATCTTTAATTATGGACCCTGCAAGATGTTCAAATTAGGAATGTCCTGTTGTGTTTAAAACAGAAGTAAGAGGAAATGAAGAAACTAGGCTGTGACTACGGAAACTCTTTCTTTTAATGGAATTATACAGAAGGGCAGGTAACAACTATACAGAACAAGGTCTCTGAATATCCACAGGGTGTCAACTTGGAAGTATTTGCTCATACATAATTCACTTTTTCATGGTTAGTCATAACTTTATGACTTTCTCTGAATTTAATATCTCATTTTAAATAATCTTTGACATAAAAATGGGTAATCCAGAGCTAAGAAAACAGAAAAGCTGAAAAGCAAGTTAATCTGAGTTTTTCAAAAAAGAAAGACATGTCAATAACCCAAATACAATCATAGATTAATTAATAAACTTTTCCAATCTCTACCTCCATGGGACAGCATCTTTCTATTTTTCTAAGATGAAGTAAATTTTTTCTAATTTGAGAGTTGCCTGTGCACCATTTTCTTGGCTTCTAAGACTTGGTTATCTGATGACAGCACAGGAATGCACTTTCCACAGAAAAATTTGTATTTATTGTTTCTTTGTGTGTAGGACATTTCTTCAAAACTTAGCAGGATACAATAAATATTTATCATCTCATGGCTTCTGTGGGTAGAAATCTGGGTAAGGCACAGCTGGTACCTGTTGCTCAAGCCCTCTCCTGAGGTTGCAGTGAGGGTGTTGGCCTGGGCTGCGGTCTATCTGAATGCTCCGATGGGGAAGAATTGCTTCTAAGCTCACTCAAGTTGTTGTTGGTCAAATTTCGTTCCTCGCAGGCTATTAGACTTGAGCCTCACATCCTCCCTGGCTGTTCACTGGAGGTCCCCCTTATCCCCTGCCACCTGGGCCTCTCTGTAAGGCAGTTGGCATCCCTCAGAGCAAGGGAGAAAGAGAGTGAGAAGGAATCCGCAAGATGGAAGATGTAACTTTTGTAACCCAATCTCAGAAGTGATATCCCATCACCTGTGTTCCACAAAAGTGAGTCACTAACGATATCCAGCCCACGGTCAAGGAGAAGGGATTATACAAGGGCATGAATACTAAGAAAAAAGAACCATTGGGGCAATCTTTGAGTGTGCCTCCCACACTCTTACTGTGAACACTCTTTTAAGAGTTATTTTCCTTAAATGTTTAAAGATTCGTCCACTGAAGTCAACAAAAACAAAACCATTCTAAGTAGCTAAGAATTGTGGCTCTTTTTTGATTACAAAATAAATAAATAAGTAAACAAACTGAACAAATGTCTAGTCCTCTGGAATGCACAAGGATAAATATGTCAGAGAGAGAAAAAAACATAATGAAGAAAACTGCCTTCTGAAAGGATGAAAGTGTCATGTACGGTGCTCAGAAAAACTGTGCTTTAGACTAAGGCATCAACTGAGAAAGTCCGCTTCCAAATGGAAAGAATTTTCTCTTAACGAAGCCCAGAAAAAGCAATTTTTTTTTTCAGAGTTTAGTCTTTTATTAAATGTGTTACAAAAGAGGTTTAGTCAAAAAGACCAAAGCTCATGTCATCCTCAGAATCCTCAGACTCTTCTTTCTTTGCTTCCACTTTCTTCTCCTCAGTGGTGAAGGGGGCAGGGCCTCCTGCTGGTGCAGCACTAGCTGCTGGCGCAGGGCCACCAGCCCCGACATTGCAGATGAGGCTCCAGATATTGACATTGGCCAGAGCCTTTGCAAACAGCCTTTGCAAAAGCCTGGTCAGAAAAGTATTTTTTTTTAAGCAACTTATTTCACTGCCAATTTTCGTGATTGGTTTAAAGATGCTTATAGAATTTCATTGTTAACAGCATCTACTTTAGCCTGCAAAACATAGTAAATTTTTCTCCTTGTGGACTTAAAAGTATTTTTATGGAAAACCTGGTTGGTTTTTAAAGGTGTCACAAACATGCATGAGATTTTGGTCAATCACAAGCTTCTCCCCCTACCCCCCCCAACAAAACCACAGAGGCAATGAGAGATGTGAAATTATAGGAACTTATTCTGCTAAGAAAACTTAAACATCATCTGGTCCAGCCCCCTTGTTGTTTTATGCTCCTGGCTGTCAATCTAAAAGGTTTCCTTTAGCAGAGCTTCTCTTTAAACTTTCATAGCTCAGTTATTCATAAATTGTACAAACCTTTGAAATCCTTTTACATTTCCTGCCACTAACACCTCTTTGGAAACATTAAATTTGAAACTGAAATTACTTTTTCCAAGACTTATGACATTACCTAGGTTGAGTTATTAATACAATTGGTATCTGATGTCAGTTAAAAATGATAATTTTATGGATTTTAATTATCTCAGTTAAAACCCATTTCATATTTATAAATCCATTCTTGGTTTTCATAATATAGCACCATGACATTTTGATAAGATAATATTGGTATGCTTTATTAAAATATAACAGAAAGTTATACCAAGTTCAACTTTGTAGCATCAGAAACTAAAGTAGCTCAATTTCAAACAGTGCACCTAGAAGGACTAATAAATAAATGAATAAATTAATTGATGATAGAAAGTCAGAATGAAAAGGAATGAATCTCAGGGGCATGGGCAGATGAAGTCATTTCATGAGGAAACAGCCTACCTGGTAACTTCTTCAACCCCAGCTCTTAGAGGGAGCTATGCAATAATAATTACTAGGGGGGAGAAGTGCAGTAATAATTACTACGATGAGTGACAGAATCAAAACCTAGCTATATCTTAAACAAATAAGAATAAGAGGCCAAATCTAATACACTGAAATTTAATTGGGTGGTTATTTTTTAGTATCTGAATTTAAGACTCTATAACTTCACAGATAGAAAGCAGAAATGGAGAAAGATAAAGCTTAACAGGAATAGAAGATCTTGGGGAGGTGGCTGACGCTGACAGTGCATTTACCATGATCTGAGAGTGATATCCACCACAAGACTTCATACCTGCCTGAATAGTAGCAGAATATGACACCTCAAAATATGCCACTTAGGTGTATGATTATTTTGAGCTGAAGACAGCTGAGAAGAAGCAAATGCAAGAAAAGTTCCTTGATCTTCCCCCACTTATCTAAACACAGGACATAAGTTTCCAAGGTGTCCTTCCTCTCCTCTCCACCAGGATGAATAAAAGTTAATCACTGGAGGAAACTTTAGCCTCTATCAACCTGAAGAAAGCACCGGAAGGATCTACATAACAAACTTTACTAATCAGTCTTTATCTGCCATTAGCTTCCTCCCGTGTATTTACCTTTTCATAGTTTGCCACCCTGAAAGCCTAAAACTATTTTCCTTTCTCCTATCATTTCTCTATAAATTTACTGCTCTTTGTTAAAGATGCTATGTAAGCCAGAGTTCTAAGCAACTTCTTTGAGTTACTAATTTTTCCCTGTTTAGCTCCCACAAATGCATGAGGTACACATCTCTTTTTCTCTTGTTAATCTGTCTTGTATTATATGGTTTTCTCTGTTAATCTGTCTTTAATTATAAGGGTCTTGGCCAAAAACTCACAGTTGCAGAGGGAACATTATTTTTCCTCCCCTACAGCTCCATGAACAAACAGATGTCTAGTCCAAAAGGAGAAAAGTACAAGTTGTACTCCTTTTGGAGTAGAATCCAATCTGGGCAGCTCACTTTCTTAGAGACATTGATTATAGACCATAAAAAAGAGCAACCAGAAAAATAAGAAAACCTAAAACTGTGGTATATGAAGAAAAGGTAAAGAATGTGAAGGTCTTTATCCCAGAAGAGAAATGAGTTAAGAGGAGAAAATGCTGGCTGCTGCAAATATCTGCAGGACTATCAGTAGAACGGGTTAGACAAGTCCTTCCCACCCCAGAGGAATGGGCAGCCTCAGGAAGTAGTGAGCACACGGTTGCTCAGAGTTCAGAGTAGAGGCCCAACACAGATGACGGTGCTATGCTGGAGAGAGTGCTGTGGGATGGGTAGACTACTAATACCAAAGTGTCTTCAAATCCTGAGAGTTTACACCTGGTCCCCTGGTCAAGACTGGGGAACTCTTCTCCAGTCATTGGTTGCTAGGTCTAGCATGCTCTAAAGAAACCTCAGGATGATCTCAAAGAATCATTTGTTCAACTTCTTACATTACTGAAGCTTCTAATCCCCAAGATTTGTCTGCTTTGGGCCAGAAATAAAAGCACCACATAAACTATAAAATGCTATAAAGAAAAGCTGTAGTTCTCATTACAGGTTATCTCTTAAGTTATCTGTTATCTCATCTTCATTGGTTCCACTGAAGCCCAGGATATGCTTCCCACAATTCTCCCTGTGCTTCCCAGAAATTAAACCAATCTACTATGGATGTTGGTTGAAAAAGGGGTACAGAATTTTATCACACTACATATATGGTGCCCAAACAACAATGCCACTAGCATTCAGAGAAAGGTGAAATAGAGTCCATAGAAAATCTTCACAGAGATGGCGGAATCTCTGCAGGAAGAGAAAGGTTTAGTTGGAGAGGGAGTGATATGCATTTCCCAAAGGGCAAGAGCTCAAACAGACAGGGATGTTAAAGGCAGAGACAAGAGCAAAGGTAATATAATTATCTTCACTAGTCTCTGTGTATTGTGACATAAATTAATTGCATTTTCTTTCTGTCCAATCACTGCACACTCAGTTTATCTCTGCTCTAAAGTATATCTTGGTTCCTGAATGAGCCACAATGCTAATGAGGTAGCACCATTAGCATCAGGATTTAGTCTGAGGTAATTACTTATCTACATTTTGGCTTCCTCTTTGAAATGTGGGGATGTGAAGAGATGATTCTGGAACAACTACGTGAACAGAGTTTGGAGTAGATGCTTTTACCTGGAACACCAACTCTAAGAATCTTAAAATACTTGGGAACAGACATCCATAAAAATAATGCTTTTCACAATGCATGGCTAGCATCAGTTCTTCAGAGATTACTATTAATTCTGTTGATGACATTCCATGTAGGTATTTTTAATAAAATTCAGTTTCTGTGCTTAGATTTCTTTCTAGGGTAGCATTTTGTGGATACTCCCTTGAGTGATACCAGAAGACAAGAGTACTGAAACCCTAAAGAAAAAAGTGGTTCAGCCTAGTAACTTTTGGTTACTATGGAGACAAAGAGACCTGGTGGCAAATAAATAATTACTACTCAAAAGATCAACTTCTCACAGAATCACTGTTCTTTACTTTGTGGATATTGAGAGGTAGCCTGGGAATATGCTGAAGGTTGGCCTGGTTTTAAACCTACACTGCAGAACCCACTACATCTGAAGCCCACCCAAACTCCTGTGTGTGGTAACGGCTTTTCCTTAGAGATGCTTCTGACCCAGCAGTCATCATTTTGGTCCTCATGAAGTGACTGAGTCATGGATAAAGCTTGGCCAACATACCCACCTAGAAAAGGGCTTTCTCAGCTACTATGTCCAATTTCTTTCATAGTCTTCCCTTGTGCTATCTTCACTCCCCATCTCCACAGCCCCAGCCCAAGCCTCAGCCCATCCCCCACCCTCTGCACCTCCCCCACACACAGCATCCCTTTCCCCTCTGTTCTCCAGTCCTAAGCCCCCTGTGCTACAAGACCAGGCAGGGTTCAGAGGGCCACTATTACTCCCAGCATTGCCATTTCTCCATTTTGAAAACCCCTTCTCCAACACAAGCCATCAAGAGATGCTAGTCCTTTTTCACTTAAGCCCTGATTTTAAGAGACAGGAGATGGAAAGAAGTCAACATTGCAAGTAGGAAAACTCTGCAGACTCTTATTTTATCCCTGGGTTGCTCTGCACCATGTGGCCATTCCAACTTCATGCTGACTCTGCTCTTCCACCGGCCCAGAAGTGTTCTCTCTGCAATTCTCCTGTCTCCTAAGTCCTCTCCTCAGTCTCACCCACTGACAAACTTGTCTGCTGCCTACTCCCTTCCCCTATTTTCACCACCCACAGCACTTAAAAACTGAAAGGTTTCAGATATGTTCCTCTCTCCTCCTCTACTGCACTATACACTTGTTGGAGGATGGGGATCACGCCCTATTTTCTGTTTCTGAGTCCACAGCACACAGCACTGAGTCAAACACTTAAATTCCTGGTGATTAGTTATTCAAAACACATGTGAAGTGAACCCCTGTTAATATATGGGCACTCTGAAAAGACACAAAGATATGTACATTCAACAAATATTGCCCCAGATCCTGTTATCTGCCAGGCAGTGTGTCCAGCACTGTGGTTACATCAGAGAGGAAAACAGACGTAGGCCCTAGTCTCCTGAGGAAGACACTCCACAAGTAAATAACTGCAAAATGTGATAGCAGCTAAAATGGAAATGCATAGGATTGCACAACTGTGTCATGAAGCAACCTGGTTTATTCTGAGTGGACATGGCCTTGGCTTTTGTACAGTGCATACACATTAAGGAGTTCATAAATAAATGAGTGAATTATTAAATAGAGCTAAGGAGTGAGAAATTGAAGAAAGCTACCAAAAACTTTAGTAATTTATTTACTAAATAGATGAATATGAAAGGCACACAGAAAATCTAGTTGTAATAGGCACTGAAATATCACAGGAACAATTTGAAAGTACGTCACTTCAGAGTGGTTCCTAACACTGAGTCCCTCTAAAACCCTGAACATAAGCCAATGTTGCATGCAGTTGCATTTGCCTTCCAAATGTGTTCAATATCTTTAGAATGCCTTTATAGTCACATGTTTTAAAAATGCTTTTACTAACTTAAGTCTAATTCTTCACTGGACGCTAATCTGTGAGACAGGTTTGCAGAGGCTGCTGCAGTAAACTAACGAGAGCAGAGATGAAGCTCACTGAAAGCCTGAAGTGCTCTCCGACTGCAGAATAGGAGTCCCCCTGTCATTGCAGGGAAGAAGAGACGACCTAGAGCAGGAGGGCACAACACCTTGAACCGCTGCTAAGAAAAGAGTTGACAAAGGGCTGTGATCAGCCAAAGACAGGCTGCTCGGATATTGTGACACCTCATTATACTCCCTGGTGTAATGTGTCCCTCTAGCTCTGCTCAAACAACAGGCAGGGTCAGTTTCTGCTTTCTCATTTGTTTCCCTCATGTTCTACTGAACGATGTTCTTTAATCAAGCAGCTGCCACATTGCTAAGTGGCTTCCAGACGGAGCTACTCCAAACGCAGCCGCATCACCTTGCCGGGGGTCCCCGGAAAATCATCAGACTTGTGAGGAACCAGCGGATCCCTTGTAAGTCATTTGGCTGCTCTGCTCCCCGCCGCGTGCCAACGACCCTGAGGGCGGCTCTTTCTCTGCAGCCTCTGGAACCCACGCTCATTTCAGGGATGTCTCAGAACACGTGACTGAGAAACCAAGTGACACGGATGTCCAGTGTGTGCCACCAGCCTGGACTTCCAATGTGCTTAAACCTAAAAGTTTACATTTTTACAAGGTAGGAAGGGAAAGTATTTACACAGCAACGAGGTTTTCCTGATGATGTGGAAAGGGAGGACGTCAGGATCATAAACATAAAATGGGTTTCCGTGCACTCAGAACGTGCAGGAGCCCTGTGTTTTCCTGCCCCTCAGATATGTGGGTACGGTCTACATGATCCTCCGTCTAACACAAAAAGTTAGGGACATTGGCTAGGATCCAGAGTCGCTGGTTTAGCGCAGGCTGTAACGGCGAGGGGCACCGCATTTCTGACGTTGCCGGAACGCAGTGGGGAGGACCCAAGGGCCGCAGCGGCCGCGGGGCATCAGCGACGTGGGTCTGAAAGCGCTGCTGGAGCTCTGCCTGCGCTCGGCCGGACGCTGTCGGTCACTTTCCAGAGCAGCCCTGCTGCAGCCGGCTTGTGTCCGGAAGGCCACCACTCTGCAACAGGACAGGGACTTCCCCTCGGACTGATCCTGCGTGGAAGGGAATCTCCCAATGACCCAGCCTGCTCACTTCAACCATCCATCTTACATCAGGTGGGGCCACCGCAACACCGTTGCGGGGTGTGCACTCCACTCTTATGTAAAGACACATAACTGTGTGTACTGTCTTAATAACAATTATTTTCCCCCAACCTATCACCTCCTGTTTTCATTAAAAGTATCAATCATGAAACAATTTTCTTATGTAAGGAAGCCTTTCATTCATAAATTACTGAAGAAACAAGTTTTACGAGTGTTAAAAAGAAAATTTTATTTATTAATTCACTAGTAATAACAACAAACCCATTGCCTATTTAGATAATTTATTTTCAATTCTGTTTTGTAAAACTAAAAATATTTGTGAGAAGAGAATTTTAAAAAATATTTTTGCATATTTCATTAAATATCTGCTTCAATAAGAGAGAATAGAACTATACTCCCACATTTGCTTCTACATTTAATCTGCTGCTATGTGTTGCGTTGATGGAAGTATAGCAAGAAAATCTGCCCTTGCTCAGATGTAGCAGGAAAAAGGTGGGGGTGTATCTTAATAGTTTTTCAGAGAACTGTGGATATCCGTCTCTGATAATACCTCACTCAACAAGTGGTAGTTTCTTAAAGCTTGGTTGCAGTGTAGAATCCACAGATCTATCTTAAACTTTGAATACATCTTTTACCCATTTAGATGGTTATTTTTTTTAAGTCAACTTGGCTAGACCATAGTTTCCAGTTATGTGAAACTATGTCAGTTTCTGTGAAAGTGTTTTTAGGTATGATTAATACTTAAATCAGTAGATGTTAAGTAAAACAGATTGTTCCCCATAAGGTGTGTGGGTCTCATCCAATCAGCTGAAGGACTTCAGTCACTAAATTATACAAATCAAAAGTCCACACATTTCATTACACAATATTTTAAAAATTATATTTCCTTACATCATTACCAACCTCATCGAAAGTCTTGGTGTTGGGAAGTTGTCAAGCTCACAATGGCAATGAGAAGTTTTCTAACACTCTAATTATTGCTGAAATTTTTGAATTTTAGCACAAGTAATAAATACTGTCAGGTGGTTCCTTTGAAGTACCTAGTTCATTGATCATTCTGGAGAAAACAGCTATTAAAAACCCAAGCCTGAATAAACATTTTCAGTAAACATTTCTACTAAAAACTGTTTCATTTTTTTAAAGTGGCTAGTACAACTTGCCAATCATACACTTTTCAAGACATTATTCTTTGTTGTACAGTAGAAGCGCTTTGTACACACTGACAATTTCATCATACAGGATATACCCAGCTGTTGAGCTTTAATACAAAAAATAATTCTTACTAATTCATGAAGAACATTCTCAAATGGAAACTTTAAAATTGCATGTGTGTGGCAGTATATACAGTGACTACTAGTACCCTGTGGTGCCACTGCCGTGGTTCGTGATAATGGGCCATTTGACCTGTGCACCACAGCCTCTGCATTGTCAGTGCAAATACAGACACAGTAAAAAGGCAAATTATGTCTTTGGATTATTATGACAATAGTTTTGACCTCATAGACCCCACAGATGCTGGTGTCTCCCATGGATCTGTGGAGCACAGCTTAAGAGCCACAGAACCAATCTGCTTTCTCTCCAGCTCACACACCAAGGGGAAGAGGATGACCAAAAAGGGAAAAGGGGTACATGCACCAGGGTACACAGACTTCCCAAAATTCATTTGCTTCAGGAGTGCACCCAGATGCTGCTTCTAGTTCTGTTCCTACCTTCCCTTTCACATTTGACCTGACTCTGTGTAAAAGAAATGATATTTCTACCCATCCCTTTTACAATAGTGGGCTGTTTGAATGTTAAATCCTCACAGGGCACCCAACAAAAATGTAATTAAAAATGTTGGTATTGGTGTTGGAAAAAAAAAAACTATAAAGACTGTAGAAAAAGTGTTTTACAAGCGAGGGGTTTCCAATAGAATGCTTTCAATAAAATTGAAGCGGGGTCTAATGGAGTTATTCAAAAAAGATCACTTAAAATGTCATAATATTTGATGAAAGGTCAGTAAGTGATTTTTTTGGCACATACCCCAAAAGGAGTTCTAAAAATTGAGGAACTTTGTTATAACAAGACTACCTGTATTTCCATCTGTTCATCTCTATAAAGAGTTTTCCCATTCTTAGCATGTAAGTGAAAAACTGGGGTTGCTGTGGTGCTGAAACCAGATTCATTTCAGTAATAAATGATATTCATTATTTAATACATACCAATTGCAAAAAAAATTTAAAAGATACCTCCATCACGTTAAGAGATGCATGACCAATAAAATTTTCATTTTTAATAATTATGAATGGAATAATAAAGCATTTAGTATATAGTATTTATTATAGGCTGGAAACTATTCTAAACACTTAACTAGTTTGTCTCATTTAACCCTCATAATATTCATATTAGACTAATATTATTCTTAACTGCAATTTTACCTATAGGGCAAATGAAGCCACAGAGCAAAAGAGTTAGAACTAGGATTTGAACCTGTTATTAAGGCTCCAGAGTATGTGCTGCTTCAATACATTATTATAATATTAATACTATTTTGATAAATTGCACAATAATAATTATATTTGTAACTAATCCAGAAAAAAATGTTAATACTTAGAACCTAAGAAAGTGGAAAATTTTTAAATCATATTATTTGTAGTTTTATTGCAAAGAAATGATAGTGATTAATAGAAACATAAAACTGTATTACAATTATGATTCTATAAGCCAAATGGAAGAAAGATAGGAGTTCAAAGTGGAAAAGAATCATGTATAATTCCAAGGGCTAAGAGAGAAGCTTAAAGATATATTTTAAAAATGTATGATAATAGATAACAGATCACTTTTAGTATTTATATTTCACTGGACATATGTAAAACAGGGATATAATAATTTTGTTTTAAATTGTCAACATATATAATACAGGGTGGGGCAAAAGTAAGTTTACAGTTGTTCATATGGAAAATAATACAATAATTAATAATACAAGAATAAACTACGTGTTTTGCATACTCACAACAGTACACCTACTTTTGACCCACTCTGTATATGGGAGATTACAGTCTTTGTAGCTACTGAAAACCTGTGATGAAAATTTTAACTGCCAACTTAAATGTAGAAGGGTCCATGGTTTTTTAAAAGTAATTTAGAGTATGTTGATCACAATGTTTTAAGAGTACTGTCCAAGAGGAAGGAAAAGTTTCAAGAACCATGCCCTTGACCTAAAGAATTTTCAGAGAATGGCTTGAAATGCACCAGGTCTGAAACCAATGGGGCCTGTGGAACTCCCCTAGAATGGGAATTAGTTGCCATTTCTATTATGATCTATTTACCAACAGCCATTCCATCAACAATGTGTCTTTTCTCCATACTTACTAAGAGGAACAGCTTTATTTATGTTTAAATTAACACTCCTGTGTTCCTGAATAAAAATTAAGTAAATTTATAATTTCTAAAAGTTTGAAGAGTTAGTAATTATATTCTTTACTTTAAATGCTTCATATTAGATATGAAATGGTTATATCCTTCAATAGTTACTTCCAACTTGATAGCAGCATAATCAGTCAGTAATTTTTATGGGAGTCTTAAAGTTTTGTCATATTGGGATAATTCTTTCCACAAACAGAAAGGAGTACACTTCATTACATACTAATGGCCCAATAATTACCCTTCAGTTAGGCAACTTGTATTTTGAACTTGCAAGTGATTTATGATTAAGCAATGACAGGCACTTACCAAAAAGAAATACTCTATAATACAATGCAGACCCCTTGCAATAAATCAAACCACTCAAAACAAACACTTTTCCTAGTTATTATGTATGCTATAAGTTAAAATGTCAAATAAAGTACAGGAAGGTTCTGTTTCTAATAATGACGGAATATGTTGTATAGGACCAACCCTCCCACAAAAAAAACACTTGTATAACAATACTGAAAATAACTACTGAAGGAACTAAAGAGAAATCAAAAGCAGGCAGAAACCAGAGGAGGAATCAATACCATGAAGAAGGTTACAGCACTGTTTTATGTTTTTCCCTCCTTTCATTTGTCTCTTTATCTGAGGGGAGGGCAAGGTCAGCTCCACTTCAGAGGGCAGCTAAAACTCATAGACACTCCTAGTCCTACTCAGCTGAGGACCTGAATGATAAGAGTCTAGGGTGACCATGGTAGCTGTAGAGTGAGAGAGGATCCCATAAAGGTGAGGCCCACAGAAGGCGGTCTCAAATTGCGCATTTAAACTCTTCCCAAATCTCTGGCTGACATACAGCATCCATGTGCAAAACAGCACCCCAAACAGTCCTGCTAAGGCTATTAATATCTGAACAGGAATTTTAGTTGCCATCTTATTACAAAACAGACACCAAGGAAGTTTGAATGCAGCCAAGTTAACTAAAATTTAAAAAATCAGCACTCTTCAGAAAAATATAAAAGAATCCAGACCCTTTATAACATATCATTTACAATGCCCAAGATACAATCCAAAATCACTAGACATATGAACAGAAAAATGTGATTCACACTCAAGACAAAAGGCAATATGAACACGTAAGTGTTATTAGAATACAGAATTTTAAAGCAATTATTATAATTATGCTAGAAAAACATGCTCATAATAAATAAACAAATAAGAAATCTCAGCATAAAACAGAAATCATGTGAAATAGTACTAAATGAAAATTCTACAACTATAAAATATACCTAAAATAAAAATTCACTGAATGGGCTTAACAGCATACTGGAGAGAAGTGGTAAACTTGAAGATAGGTGAAAAGAAATGATAATTGAAATCCCAAAGGAAGAGAGAGAGTTGGCATTGGTGGTATAGTGGTAAGCATGGCTGCCTTCCAAAGGAAGAGAATTAAACTGAAAAAATATATATACTTCAGTTAATAATAACCAAAATATTCTAAAATTTAGCAAACCCATTGCAGTATAAATGCAAATAAAACCACACCTGGGAGAAAACATATTAAATACAGAGGACCAACATTAAAATGTTGAAACAAAACAAGTAGAGGGCAGGCACTTAAAAGCAACTAAATCTAAGAAAGTGAGGATGACAAAATGTTTTCATGAAGGTATAAATCTTTCTCGCAAAACCCAGTAACATGATAACAGTGGTCACTTCTATCGAGAAAGATGGGTAGAAGAGGAGAAACAGGAAGACTCATTTTTCACTGAATGCCCTGTTGTACTTTGTGAATACCATTCAGTTATTTAAAAACCCTTAATATTGCCCTGGCTGCTGTGGCTCAGTGGATTGAGCATCGGCCTGCCAGCCAAGTGTCGCTGGTTCGATTCCCAGTCAGGACACGTGACTAGGTTGCACGTCAGGTCCCCAGCTGGGGGCGCAAGTGAGAGGCAACCACACAATGATGTTTTTCTCCCTCTCTTTCTCCTCTCCCCTCTCTCTAAAAATAAATAAAGAAATTAATTAATTAATTTTTAAAAATTAAAAAATAAAATAAAAAATAAAAACCCTAAATATTTTAAAGTCTAATAGTGAGAAATTATATCTTCTCTTATAAAACTTTTACTTATTAATTTGCTACTTCATTTCTAATGATATAGCCTAAAATTATTTAAATATAAACTCATAAATCTAGAAGAAATGAAAATGAATACAAAGGAGGGGAATAACTAAAATCAGATAAAATAATATTAAAAAACAGGACAGAACTTCAGCTTGATCCCATAAACCAGTGCTCCTCAAGGCCTCCTTTCCATCCTGAAAAATTGTTGACTGCTGTCCTATCTGCTTCAACATTCATTATGTTGCAATATTACTACAGCCTCTGGAAAACTCCACTGCACACTCCTGAGATCATGAAAGATGGAAGGCAAGAATAGTTTTGACCCCATGAACCTCTGGGAGGGGTGTTGGGAACCCCCCCAGATCCCCTAGATGATACTTTGACAATTGGTAGAATATAATATGTAGTAATTTATACCCACAAATTAAGAAAATACATAATGCTTTTATAAATGTTAAGTACATATTGGGCCATAAAATAGGTCTAAATAAACTTTTAAGGATTTGTATGTTAAAGACCATATTCTCTGATCACAATACAATTAAGTTGATAATCAATAAGAAATTTCTTAAAGATTAGGAAATGCATCAGATATGTAAAGAATGATCACAAAAACACTGTTTAATAGAGAAAAAATGGAAACCCAAATTTCATTGTATTCTAGATAAACAGTGATAGAGCCATCATTACACAGTTTAGATGATATTTACAGAATATTATACAGCTGTAAAAATGAATGTAATATATCTACTAGCAACAAGAAAGATAAACCTCAGGAACATAATGTTGAGTAAAAAAAGCAGGTTGCCAAATAATATACATTTTATGATTTAATTTACACAGATTTATTGTTTACAGATAGCAACATATTTTGTAGTAAAACCATAAAGAAAATAAAGGGAAAAATAAACACAAAATTCAGGATAATGTTAACTCTGAGAAGGCTGGGAGAAAATCGGTTGAGGAAAGGATACCCAATTCACAGAAATTACTGTATTATTAATTCTCTAAACTTCATGTAAATTTAATAAATTCTTTATATAATTAGCAGTTAATTTTTAAAGTAAAACAAACAAAAATACTATATAAAAGTAAACTAACAGATGCAAATATGCCATATATAGTTCACATTTTTTATCACAAATGACAACCTAAAATTCATTATAAAACTTGGCTGTTCCTCTGCCAAGTTCTTAATGTAGTAATTTCTCACTTTGAATGATTAGATCATCATGTAATGAAGGCAGAAATGAAAGACTACTAGTGAATAATTGTGTTTTTAAAACACAGAATCCAGATAAATGACAAAAGTACTATAAAATGTATTATTTATGCCTGGTTCATAATTAATTATATGCCCTAAAAAAAAGATATTCCAGTAATAAAGTTTTTGTCATTTCAGGAGACATATTTATTTGATCTGCTATTTCACGATAGTCGATCATTTGCTACAACGTTCAATCTTCCATAAATAGCATTTCAAAGTCATCACCAGAGCTGACTTCCAGGGGGAAAACAACATTTAAGACCCCCAATTGTCACAATCCAATCTTCAAATTCAAAGCTTTTGTTTTTCCTTCTGCCAATGATATTTCCAAGAAGTGCACTGAATCCAAACAACAGGCTGCCTGCTGAAAGAATTCCATTCTGGCCTCTGAGCTTTTTTAAGACCTAAGAATTTATAAACAGACCCACCTAAAGCCAGGATTCCTCAACCCAGCTGAGTGGTTGCCAAGTATTTGGCCTGAGCAGACTTAAAAAACATACACCATGTTCTAGTCCATGTAACACTGCTCTGGGTGACAACAGGGCTGTCCAGAGGGTACCACCCAACCCCACAAGCCTGGGAGAACTCTAGCCTGTACTAAATGTAGAGATAAGGAACTGGGGCAGAAAGCAGCTTGTCTCATGAAAACATCCTTGATTTGTGCCCTCATCTCTGCCTGCTCAACATCTCAAACCAGCTCAATAGCTGTATTTCATATCTTTCCTGCAAAATAAAAGCAATTAACATGAAAACTGTTCTTTATAGACACCAGGGACATTTAAATACCATATTTACCCTCTAAGTTACAGAGAATCCATGCCACCTCCCTATCTTAATATAACCAGAGAAGCTCTCCCTAGATTTTAAATAAAGCCCTCTTTCACCTACATCTGATTCTGTGAGTTCAAGTGGAAATAAGTCATGTGGCCAACAAGCATATAAACAGAGGCACAGAGTACATTCTCCCAGAAGGGTAGCCTGCCCTAGCCTCTCTTCAATTGTTTTTGGAAGCCTACCTTTTCTCTCCACACTCATCACATGCTTTGTAACAATGTCTGACACTATAGTACCTTTTATGCTTTAACAAGCCAGAAATTCCATCCCTGATTAAGCGCAGGCCATACCAACACGATGCTATCAAACCACAATAGGAACAATCACTGGGTATCAGCAGCACATAATAAAAACATTCCTGAGAACACACCAGAAAAAATCAGAAAGCCAGGTGAGGCAGTACTGTCAACAGAGCAATGATTCTAAAGTTATAAAGATTTGTTTATATTGAGAAATAAAATGGACACATAAAAGATTATCCCTTCCAAATACCTACATGACATACAGGTAGCACTAGATGTAGTTAGGAGATCATGAATCATGTAAACAGGGTAACAGGACAGCAAACATCTGATTCCCTACAAACCTTCCAGAAGGTACTGCTGAGCACAGCAGGGCGATAACACTGCTGCCCTGGCCTGCCTGGGCCGAGAGCATCAGCAAATACAATTAAATCACCCCAAATGTCAAAATATGGCAAGATCACCATTCACATAATATATTGTGTGAGCTCTGCATCTGGGAAAATTTGAGGTGCAACTTATGAAGCGGGTGCTATAGCACTGCATGGTCAAAGAAAAAGGAACTAAAAGAAAAAGAGAGGCTCACTATGGTGGTCCCAGACTGATGTTCTAAAACAAGAAGTCTGAGAGTTCACACACTGTATGTACAGTTGTGGATTATAATAAAACAGGAGCCTCTCCCCCAAAATCAAGGTCGAAAGCTCGGAAACCTAGGGGACCAAACACTTTCATTTGTTTGAAATGTTTAGTAGTAAGAAGATTTATCACTTTCCATTTTCAGGTGCTCCTGGAAGCAGTCATTCTCCAGTTATTGCAAAAGGAGAGTGAATTTGAAAATTACTAGGTTTAAGCAGAGCACTAACTCTGCTTAACACTTAGGTCACACAGTATTAAGTATCTTCTGCATGTCTAAGAGTAGGAAACCTTTTTAAAAGGAGCTTTAAGATGCTAGAGGTTTCTTCACAGGAATATTAGTTTGGAGGAGAAATTACAGGGCACAGTAAAAATACCCAGTGTGGTACCTTGACTATTAGGCTCCATTTTAGGTCCAGCTCCCTAACCAGCTGTGACAGGGATGAGAATCCGTGAGGCAGAAGGGAGTGGCACCAGATGCCAGGGGACTTCTCAGATTTGGGAGGAAACAGCTGACGACAGAGCAGCCCCTGTCTGTCCAGAAGCTCCACTTTGTCATCTGAACTTGGCCCCTGGGGAGGAGGTAGCTGCCCACACCAGCTCCCTCTCTAGCGCCTCCTAGACTCCCGACCAGGAGAACTGCGCCAATGACAGCACAAAGGAGCCTCTGACGCCTGAAACCAGGGGCACAGGGTTTTACAAGCTTGACTGGGCCTCAGAAATCACGCAGCCTGCTCATTTCACACATCAGGAAAAGGAACAGCAGAGACTAATTGACTGAGCTCCCAGACTCCTACCCGAGGACTTGGCCTCCACTTTTCTAACTCCTGGTCCTCAGTCCCTCGCTACACAAAGCAGAGCAACAGCATCTGATAGAGATGCAGATGCTCAGGCCCCATCTCAGGCCAACTGAGCCAGGAGCTATTTTGAAACGAATCCCCAGAAGATCTCCATGCACATCAAGGTGAAAGCACAGCTCTGCCAACCCAGCAAAGCAGAGCTGCACACAAACATCCTGGGTTTCCATCTCGCCTCCTTCACTTCCTAGTTGTGTGACCGTCAGTAAATTCCTTAAACTCTGTCTGTTTTCATCTGTAAAAACTATCACAATACCTATCTCATAGGATTCCTATGAGGGTACCATTATTATTCTATGTTAAAATGTCTTCCTATTCTTCTGTGTCCCTGATGGACTGGGAGCACCTCGGTGGCAGGGAGTTCCAGCTGCGTATCCCAGATCTCTCCTGTTGGTCCTCTAGCCTCCTTTAACAGTAGGTCGGTCCATATGGACTCCTTCAGTGGATTATCCTGCCCTCTAGTTCACAATAGGGAACCCTGGACTAAGAGGACAGGCAGGCCAGTGCCGGTCCCAAAGGCTCCCTTCAAGGGCAACTTTTCCTGCAGTTATTCCTTCTTCCAAGGTCCTGGGTGATAATAGCTCCTCTGCCATTACTGCCATCACTTGTGTAAAAAGTCTCTTTGCAAGTAATCCTCACCCTATAATCCTAAATTGAACGTGCCATGGCTTTGCTGGTGTGACTTTCACCACTACACCACGTCTCCCTCCATTCACCCAATAAATATCCCCGCATGTCAACAATGCCAAACACAAAGCCAGTTTGTTGAAGACAAAGAAGTAAAAGAAAAAGGACAAAATGCCTGCCCTTGAGCAACTGACATTCTGGACCTGACACTCTTCTAAATGGATAAATGTGATTTCCTCTTTTCAGTAAGACTTTTCCTCAATCCTGTATCAAAAGTGCACACCAAGAACCCACTAGTTACATAGAGCAGATGTACCAACAGGACTCCAAGAGGGTGGGAACAAGCCACAGAAGTGAACTGGAGCCTGTGGAAGGGCACAGCTGAAACCAGCACTATATGGATGAATCCAAATCTACTTGTTTTCATTTAATAAAATCAAAGACTTTGAAAATATTTTACCTGAGAAAGTGATATTTTTAATGAGCACAGGAAGGTGAGTTTTGCTTCTTATCCATCAGATCAAACCATGGCGTAGAGCATTCAGAATTCCCATCATCTTTAAGAGAATGGTCCCACACAAATATCTGTGGCTGGTGGGTTTCTTTCTTTCTTTCTTTCTTTTTTAAAGGATTTTATGGAAAACAGCCACATGTTTCACTGGATTAAGCTAAATGTATTATTAGTAACACGTGTCATTTAAAATTCTGAGCTTGAGGCTTTGCAAAATCGTTCCACATCTGCTTGAAAGTTTCATCAAATTAATACCCATGCCTTAGAGACTGGGAGATGCTCTGGATTCTTTTCTCCCGCTCTTCCTTCCCCAAAATGTCAGACATACTCCAAGCAAGCAGACTCTCTCAGAGGATGACAGCATTGCCACCTGCACTGGCAGGTGGTGAGATGAGCACTAAAATGATACAATTACTTCCTGATGCTAACAAAGGTTTTCACCTGCTCTTCCTTCAGCTGCCCCCAGTTTGAATCAAGACAAAGAAATCTGTGATAATGGTTCTTCAGATTCAAAATCCTTAAAGGTCAATCTAGTACTGATTCATTTGGCCTACAGCAAGAAGGATCACAATGAGAAATTCCACTTAGTACTCGTTCAAAAAAGGGGAAATGCTCTTAATTTGTTGGTATCTTTTGTTAGAATCTGCTAGTATTAAGCATGAGTTTTAAATCCTGCTTTATGAAGGAGATTTTTGCAGTAAGAGCAGGTTGTCCTGCAAGGACCATCTCTCGTCAACACTCAATGGAACAGTAATGGATCCCACGTATTCCTGAGGAAGGCCATAAATGAGAACTTGGAGGAAGAAGTCACTAGTGAGTAGTAGAGTTAAATTAATGAAAATCCATTTTCTGTCACTTTCTGCCAAGGAACTTGAGTTCTTAAAAGATAATTTGACTTATCAAAGAAATGGGCTGAATAATAGCCTAAAAGCCCAGCAAAGCAGATTTTTAAACAACATAATAGCAACACAGTGGAGAGTAAAATTTATGTTCTGGAACAAAAATAATAAAAAAAAGAAAAAACAGAAAAAACTATTTAGAAACCATCCGCTCCTTTTAAAAAGCAAGTACTATAAGAAAATAGAGAAAAATCTCTGAATCTAATAGCAATTTTATTTTCTCCTCTCATTTACTTGAAAAAAGATAACCAAATATTATCAATATAAAAATATTCATGCTTTGAATCCATTAAAATACAAAAGAGAAAGTAAACGGAATGCTCCTATATGGCCATACAAATATACACATTTTTCCAATCATTTTAGTTCCTGCTTTTTCATATACATTTAAAGATGTTTGGCACACATTTACCTAATCCTTCTAAACTGAACATCAGTTTGCATGCAGTTCCAATATATTACTTCCATTACTATATAGTTTTTCTTGGCTACTATTTTCTTTTGGTCATTCATTTTTCCAGAATATTCTTTTCCTGGAAGTAGTCATTTGAAGACTGTGTATGATATGATATTAAATACTGAAGAGATTAAAAAAAAAAAAAACTCACACCACAAGACTTGAAATCTTTTTGAAAAGGGCACATACAATAAAGTTACAAATACATGGTAGCAAGTGCTAATTGTAAAATCAGTAAAGCAGTATCAAGGGCAATGGGCCTTGGGATAAAAGACAAGCAGACGGGGCTGCATGCTCAGGAAAAGTGTATCTAGGCAGAAAGAACTTATTAAGTGAGTGAAAAGAGAAGGTTATAAAGGTAAATGACAAGAAAGAAAAATGATGGGAACCAGTAATACAGGTGTGTGTTAATGAAAGTGAGGAGAGCCCTATCACTGGAGTAAGCCCGTACAGTAGGAAAGCACTTGCAGATGAAGATAAACAAGGAAGCTATGAACGTCAAGGCACTATGGGAGGGTCAGGGATTGCCTACGAGATCAGACAAATCTAAACTCTGTTCTGCTACCTACCACCGTGGGTTTCCACATCCATAAAATGTTGGTAATGACAGCACTTATCTTAGCGATTCCATAAGCAATAAATAATAAACTATCACAGTGCTTAGCACATATCAAAGGATTAAAAAAAAATTTAGGTTTGCTCCTAGTATTAGTCACACTGAGGCATCTGGGTTTTAGTCTGTCACCACCAAAGGGGTTTTGGTGTAGAGTGACAGGTGTGATGAATCATTCAGCTGACAAATGACCCCCAACATCCTGACCAGAGGGGGAGGCCAGTCTTCTCACATACCATTTATGCAACTTTCTCAATGCAACTTAAAGTCAATCCAATAACACGAATTTGAACAGACTTCTTACCCAGCCACACACATCATTTCATTACATCCAAAGGCCTTCAGAACCAAGCTCCTACCTCTGCACTTAACCAGAGTTTCCCAGTAATGCTCTGGTATGTGCTCTTATAGATGCTAAGCTTCATAGTACAGCAAACATGGATGTGGGTCAAGAAAAACCTAAACTCAGCCCCTGATTACATGTCTCATTCTTGACAAGATATTTGATCTGAGTTCAATCTTCTCACATGTAAATTATGGATATAATAAAACTAATCTGTTATGTTTTATGAGGTTTAAATGAGATACATAAAGAAAAAACAAGGAGCACATCATGTAAAACAGAATGCTAAGCACTGATTATTATCTTATTAAACCTGAAAACAACTCTGTGAGGCACATGCTTATTATTCACATTACACATGAAATGGAGGCTTCCAAGTCACGGATGATGTAGAGGGCCGAGGTGCATCAGAACCAGGCAGTCTGACCCCAACACCGCCTCCCTCTCCCAGCACTACCTCATTCTCCCTCCACCTTCTCAGAACCCCATGAAGTTACCTGAGAGGGTAACGACATTGACTAGTGTCAGCTTCCCAAGGCCCAGGGCCAACCTGACCTCATCGAGTCATTTGTGAGAATGTCTTTGGATGACATTAAAGTCATAATCAAAGGTAAATCCTTGATATCCTTTAAGAATCTGTTTACTTCTTATCATATTTTTTTACTCCTAATGCCCAAAACTAAGAGCCATTTGATGGCATAAAGAGGACTCAGGAGTTAAGCTGAGGTCCCAGCTGTTACTACTCTCATGTCTCTTTTTCTCCCAGAATTAGTACACTTTGATAAACAATTCTCTTCCATCTTCTGAACACATACTTCCTTCTCCCTCTCCTAGCTGCAACTTGACCAAATTTGCAATCAGGTTGGCTTTATGCCTTTGTGTGGGCTTGAATTTCTTATGAGCTGCTTCCTTCTGCACTCCTTATCAGCCTTTTCCCTCAGTGTCTGTGCCTTCAACAATTTTTCATTACTCAACAAACACATCATGTTCTTTTCTTCACCTGTTTCAATATTGCTCTGCTCACTCTACTGTTGTTCTTGGGAGGCTTCCCATTTCTTTGTTTTGACAACCCAAGGCCATATTTTTTCACTGCAGTTTTCACAGAACACTAATGTATATGAAGCTGTTTACTTAGTTTTCTTGGAAAACATGTATCCAACAATTTAGTGGGAAAAATAACTTGCTTCTGATATCAATTGCTGGAGTCTTCATACCTTTTCATAATGCAACAATCCCTTGTTCTCTTTCACTCAACCTAGAAACTTAATGTGCCCTAAAATATATGTTGGTACATCTGCTTTCTTGCTGAGCAGACCAAAGGTATCTTTTTAAACTATGATTCATTCTTTCCTAATCCAACACCGCCTTTTGTCTTCTTACACTTTCACATGTCTCTCAAACTTCAGGAAAGTACAAGTGTGATATCCACAGGGATGATTTATTTTTTCTGAGCACCCTGTTGAGTTTGCCTGAATATAATAAGACCACATGCCCTGTCTAACTTAAAGAATAACTGACATGCTCTGATTTTTCAAGTGGGTTCTAGGAGACACAGGACTTTTTCATATGGATGAACCTCTGACCTCTTCCCAGGCTATCAGTACTTTTTCCTTGCCCCCCCCCTTTTTTTTGGAATGTCTTTCCTTTTGGCTGCCTCAGTAACAGAGAGGTGCCTGTGCTAATAAGCCAGAAGGTTGTATGTTATCTTGACAGTTCTACAAACCAAACAGGAAATATACAATCACATTATGGAAATATATGAGCAAAATATTTTTAAGCATATACAATGTTTCTCATGCTTTTGGTATCAAACTTCCATTAGCTCATTTTTTCAATAATTAACTTAATTTTACTTTAATTTCAGTAATTAGTTATTTGGAGTTTTTATTTTCTTCTTTTGCTTTTTACACCATTACAGTAGATTATTTGTAGGCGGGACGAATCCCTTCTGCCTCAAGAGAGCTGTTGCCCCTTTAAAGTGCAATAATGAAGGGAATGACCAAGGACCCCCAGGGCTATTCCAGCTCTGTGTGAACATAGTGAGACCATAATTTGGTAGATATGTTTTTATAAGCTCTGTTTCTCAACAATATTTCACCTTTGTCATAAGAATTAGCCTATTCCAGACAACTTAAAAATACCTACTAGTTAAACAACTGATCCTCTCTCCATCGTGTTCTTATTAAACCCAGAAGGAAGCTGAGACTGCATTAGGTGAGGAGAGGGGAAGGGCAGGACAGGAGAAACACCAACACCCACTGAGAGACCAGCCCCCCCATGAAAAATATCAGCCCCACTGTTCTGCAAGGGGGAACCATCCTGAAACTGACAACTTGATTAGGTTTCGAAGTTGTGAGATTTCTCACAAAAACCAGCCTTCTCTCTGTGGAAGAAATATATTGTGAACTGGTTTTAAGAGCAAAGACTCAGAAGCCAGGTTGCAGGGATGTGATTTCCAGGTTCTCTACTTACTGTTGCCTTTTATGGAGCAAGTTATATATTCTCCCTGGGTCTCCATTACTGAATGAGTAAAACGTGGATAATAATGGCACTTAGTGTAGGGTTCTTATGATGATTAAGTGAGCTAATATATGTAAAGCTCTTAAAACTGTGTTTTACTCAATAAATATTAGCTATTATTATTAATTATACTCAATATACTCTGGAGGATCAGTTATTGGTTTTCAGTATTATGTCAAAAAAGAGAAAGATTAGCTTATCATTTGGCAGGTGTTTTATTTCAATATATTTTATTGAGTATGCTATTACAGTTGTCCCAATTTTTCCCTTTTACACACCCCCACCCAACACCACCCCATTCCCTCCAGCAAACAGCCCCCTTAGTTCATGGTCATGTGTATAAAGTTCTTTGGCTACTCCAATTCCTATACTGTTCTTAACATTCTCCTGCCTATTCTGTACCTACCACTTTATACTTCTTAATCCTGACACCTTTTCCCCACTTCTCCCCATTCCCCTTCCCATCTTATAACCCTCCAATGATCTCCATAGTGATGATTCTGTTTCTGTTCTGCTTGTTTGTTTAGGTTGCTTTTTAGATTCAACTATTGATAGTTACATATTTTTATTTTTTGCCATTTCAATGTTCATAGTTTTAATCTTTTTCTTAAGTAAATCCCTTTGACATTTCATATAATAGTGGCTTGGTGATGATGAACTCCTTTCTCTTTACCTTGTCCGGGAAGCACTTTATCTGCCCTTCCATTCTAAACGATAGCTTTGCTGGATAGAGTAATCTAGGTTGTAGGTCCTTGCTTTTCATCACTTTGAATACTTCTTGCTAGTCCCCTCTTGCCTTCAAAGTTTTTGAAAAATCAGCTGACAACCTTATGGGAACTCCTTTGTAGGTAACTATCTTATTTTCTCTTGCTGCTTTTAAGATTCTCTCCTTATTTTTAACCTTTGGCATTTTAATTATGAATCAACAATAAAAAAACAAACAATCTAAATAAAAATGGGCCAAAGACCTTAACAGATACCTTACCAAAGAGAATATACAGATGGCAAATGAGCATCTGCAAAGATCCTCCACATCATATGTTATCAAGGAAATGAAAATTAACACAAGGAGATACCACTGCATACCTATTAGAATGGCCAAAATAAAAACACTGACAACACCAAATACTGGGATGATGGGAGCAACAGGAAATCTCATTCATTGCTGGTAGAAATGCAAAATGTTACATCTACTTTAGAAGACAGGTTGGTTATTTCTTATGAAACTAAACCTACTCAACATATGATACAGTAACTGCACTCCTTGGTATTTATCCAAAGGGGTTAAAACTTATGTTCACAAAAAATCTGCACACAGATATTTCTAGCAGCTTGATTCATAATTGCAAAACTTCATAGCAATCAAGATGCCCTTCAGGAAGTGAATGGATAAATAAACTGTAGAACAGCCAGACAATGAAATATTACTCAGCACTAAAAGAAATGAGCTATCAAGCCATGAAACAGCAGAGAGTAAACTTAAGTGCTTATTACTAAGTGAAAGAAGCCAATCTGGAAAGGCTACATACTGTAAGATCCCAACTATATGAGATTCTATGCACAAAGGCAAAACTATGAAAAAAAAGATGATTAATTTTCAGGGGTTGAGGAGAGGGGTGATTAATAGGCAAGAGAACAGAGAATTTTCAGGGGAGTGAAAATACCTGTATGATATCATAATGATGGATATATGTCATTATACACTGGTCCAAACCCTCAGAATGTACAACACTAAGAATGAACCTGATGTAATCTATGAACTGTGGGAGATATGATGTGTCAATGTTGGCTCATCCTTGCTATCATATGTACCATTCTGGTGAGTGATGTTGACAATGTGCTGGGGTAACAGGTATATGGGAAATCTCTGTGCCTTCTTCTCAACTTTGCTCTGAACATAAAATTTCTCTAAAAAATAAGTTAAAAAAACTAATGACTTCTAAGTGTACCAC
The DNA here is from genome assembly GCF_987537825.1 of Furipterus horrens. NCBI lineage: Eukaryota > Metazoa > Chordata > Mammalia > Chiroptera > Furipteridae > Furipterus > Furipterus horrens. The sequence continues at coordinate 38,732,480 of NW_028327174.1, forward strand.
CACAACCACAATAAAACATTGCTTTGTTGTGCCCCCAGTGAATGCTCTCCCAGATATAAATTAACTTTAAAAAAGTCCACAAGGCAATACTACCTACACACACACATGCACACACACACGCCATCTTTCAGAAATACCACATAAAGAAGTTTCACTGCAGAGCAACACAACCATCCAACATAAAATTCAGCAGACACAATAATCTAGGAATGCATCTATCACTGAACAGCTAGCTCACTGTTACTTCAGAAAGCTTTTGAAAAATGGTATTTAATGACTGCTCAAAGATGAAATGTGACACATCCTAAAGGTAAAGACTGTCCTCAAAAGTGCTGAGCCAGGCTCTCTCAGAGAAATCCCCTTTAGCGTGATGGTGACAGGGTCGACAGCCAAGCAGAGCATCAGCACTATAAATGGGGTAAAGTCACTCTGCTCCAGGAGACACAGAGAAAAGAGGAACAGATTAATGCTGTCAGGATACTTCCACTTTTGGCACAACACTGTAACGGGCTTGACCCTCTACAGCCTGGTGAAGCCTGTATAGTAAAGTCAAGTGGATGTGGGTTCAAATCCTGGACCTTGCACTCCAGTTATGTAATGCTGTGCAAATTATACTACCTCTCGGAGCCTTGCCTTTCACATATGTAAATATGGAGGGAAGACTTACTTCCCAAGGACATGGTGACAGTTAAATGAGCTGATCCCTGTTTATCACTTGGCTTGTAATAGGCATTTCATAATGGCTCACTTTTACCACCCAATGAGAAAGAGGTAATAATTAAGCCAAACTCTCAAGACATTGAAAAGTACAACTACGGATGTATTAGACAGAAAGCTTAGCTCCCCCGTGGCCTATTGTACAAAAACTGGACATACTCAGATTAGTTAGTGCATAATAATAAGTGCAATTGGGTGCCTGTGTTGTACTGGCCCTAAGCTAAACTCTAATACTTCATGCCATTTGTAATAATTACTACTAATTATTTCTATTGCATAGATGTGGTAATTGCTTAATCCAAGTTTACATTGCTACTAATTGAGAAATCTGGGACTTAAATCCACATTGTGTGACTCCAGGATCCATGTACCAACCACTAGGTATGTCACTGCTCCATCATTACTAAAGTTTAATAAGGAAAACAATTCTCAAATCACTTTTGGGGAAAATTGCATCAACAGAGGCCTTCAAGTCAATGTACTATTTTCTTCTGTGAAAACTAAACTCTGTTTCTTATGTTCAAGCTCTAACACTATGAGTCTGATAAACGGGCTTGGTCAGAGTTTATCTTGGCCCAAGTGAATGCTTAGCAGTTAATAGCTGCAGTCTAACATTGGACATCACTTGCTGCATCACTTATAAAAACTCAGTCAACATTAGCTTGCAGAGCTTCCAATCAATCATGCCAGAAAAGATATTTATTTTACATCTGTTCATTTTCTTTGCCAAGTAGAAAAGCAATTATCTGCACCAATACAAAATATAACAGCTACTTGGACACAATACACATAAGAATACACAATTATGTATTAACATACTGAATGCCTAATAGGAAGGGATTATCACTCCCATGAAGTTTCCATAAATTTCTGTTCTTTGAAAGAAATTCATAAATTGAAAAGGCTTAAATCCATTAACAGGTATGGATAAATAGCATAGCTTTTTTCTTATCATAGGGAAATGCATTCTAAAGGTTCCTGTTAATATTTTTAAAATATGAGGATTCTTCTAAAATGACAAAAAAATTTGTAAAGACACACACAACAAGGCTTCCGGCCAAGAAGGAGGCATAGGTGGACATGCTGCTTCTCCTCGCACAATCATTAATGATTACAACTACCTCAGAACTAAGAAAACAACCAGAACTGCCAGAAAATCAAACTGTATGGAAGCTCGACAACTGAAGATTTAAAGGGGAAGTGTTCATCCAGACAGGTAGGACGGGTGGAGCCAGGGAGTGGGGTAGAGAGGGCACAGTGCAGTGGCTGAGGCAGCAAGACAGTGGCTGTGGCAGCAGAACCAGAGGTCCCACATTATAAGAGCTAGAGTGCCCAGCTCAAGGTTCCAGTCCTGGGAAAATAGAGCCTCATTGCTTCAGGCTGTGAAAACCAGAGGGTTGGGGCTGCAGAATAAACTGCCAGTCTCTCAGGAGAGTTCGTTTAGAGGCTCCCCGGTCCTAGAATGTACTCAAATCCACCCATTCTGGGAGCCACCACCAGGACAGCAGCTAGAGGGGTGTCAGTAGGATACGGGAAGTGGCTGAAGTGACTGGAAAAGTGGCAAGTGCTACGCAAGTGATACTGTTCTTTCTCTGACCCGTTCCCCACATATAAAGCCACAAGGTGTTGAGCCGGATTGCCCAGCACTGATGAATACTTAAGGCCCCACCCCTTACAACATAACTGGTGCAGCAGTTCTACCTAATACCCAAAGGCAAACACAGGAATGTTGCCAGGCTGAGACAGGAAATATGGCCTAAATAAAAGAACAGATCAAAGTTCTAGAAAAAGAACTACGAAAAGGAGATCACCAACCTGTCAGATGCAGAGTTCAAAACACTGGTAATGAGGATGCTCAGAGAAATGATTGAGTATGGGGACAAAATAAAGGAAGAAGTGAAGGTGATACAAAGTGAAATAAAGAAAAATATACAGCAGATCAATAGTGATGGGAAGGAAGCTAGGATTCAAATCAATGACTTAGAACATAAAGAAGAAATAAACATTGAACCAGAACAAAATGAAGAAACAAGAATTCAAAAAAAAACAAGGAGAGTTTAAGAGGACCCTGGAACATCTGAATCATTGGGGTGCTAGAAAGAGAAGAGACAGAGCAAGGAATTGAAAACGTATTTGAAAAAATCATGAAAGAACACTTCCCTAATTTGGTGAAGGAAATAGACATACAAGTCCAGGAAGCAAAGAGTCTCAAGCAAGATGGATCCAAAGAGGACCACACCAAGAAACATCATAATTAAAATAAAAAAGGTTAAAAATAGAGAATCTTAAAAGCAGCAAGAGAAAAGAAGAGAGTTACCTACAAAAGAGTTCCCATAAGGCTATCAGCTGATTTCTCAAAAGAAACTTTGAAGGCAAGAAGGGACTGGCAAGAAGTATTCAAAGTGATGAAAAGCAAGGACCTACAACCTAGATTACTCTATCCAGCAAAGCTATCATTTAGAGTGGAAGGGCAGATAAAGTGCTTCCCAGATAAGGTAAAGCTAAAGGGGTTTATCCTTACCAAGCTATTATTATATGAAATGTCAAAGGGACTTATTTAAGAAAAAGAAGAAGATCAAAACTATGAACACTGAAATGACAACAAACTCACAACTATCAACAACTGAATTTTAAAATAAAAACAAAAACAAAAGCAAACAACCAGAACAGGAAGAGAATCATATGTATAGGGATTATTTGGAGGGTTATTAGCACGAAGGGGGAAAGAGGAGAAAGGAAAAAATGGTACAGGGATCGAGAAGTGTAATTGGTAGGAACAAAATAGACAGAGGGATATTAAGTATAATATAGGAAAAGGTAAAGCCAATGAACTTACATGCACAACCCATGGACATGAACTAAGGGGGTGGGAGGTGCTGGTGGGAAGGGAGGTATGAGGCAGAGGGGGCCAAAGGGGGAAAAGCTGGGACAACTGTAATAACATAATCAATAAAATGTCCTAAAAATGTGTAAAGAAAATTTTATATAAGACATGATCTTAAAAAACAAAGAAAATCCCGAGCAGTCACACATATGCAGGATTATGGTAACAATCATGGAACTACAATATTTTCAGTTTGAAAAATATAATCATTAGTGTCAAATGGATTGATTTTTTATATCATCACACTTAAATAATATGTTACATCTGGGTTTATGATCAGATTCTTTTAAAACCAAGATGAACATGACACCGAACTATAGGAATCAAAGCCCGGTAGACTCTCTCCCAAGTTCCTCCATGACAGGGCTCCTGCCTTCCTGCCCAGCCCTGTCTCCCACTATGAATATTCTGAGTTGGATGTAGTTACACAAGCACACATGCACACTTTGCAGGTGCATTCCTCTGTGTCCTCCCTCATGCTGTGCTTTCTGCCTGGGAAGATAGCCCTAACTTTCTTCAGCTCATTGTCTCTTCCATTAAGACTCTGCTCAAGCCAAACTTCCCAGGCTGGTTAAAATATCCTATCCTGTGCATTCAATAATTCAGTCCACATACACCTATCATTGTATGACTTCCCCACCGGGATGTAAGCTAATCCATGCTGTGCCAATAAGAGTCTCTTTTCTTGAGAATCTGGAGTCAGGACACAGTCCATCTCTTAGAGAGATTTGAAATGAAAAGCACAGGTAGCCCTTTACTCATCAAATTAATAAAAGTCACTATTTAACAAGAAAAAAAAGGAAAACAACATAGATTTTTTTTAAAAAAAGAATCCATGAAGCCCCAGAGGTAAAATAATAAATGTTTTCATTTCACCAGTATCTATGTCGTAAAACCAGCCTCAGTACTCACGATGGCGTGCTGTAAGAGCCTAGGGGATCCTTTTGATAAGTACCACAATTTGCTTAAACAAGTTTTAAAAAGTTTTGTTCTATGCAAGAACTGATCCCTAAAATATTTGTATGTAGTAAGTTTAATAAATGTTTATTAATTAAATGAATCAACAAACTCTCTGAAGAGACAACAGGAATCAGTTTGCAAATGTAGTGTTGATTACATCTATGACAACTGAAGGCAAAACATCCATAAGTCAAAATTTATTTCCATTTTCCATCAATACATTTGACTTACATACCAAAGACTTAGGTACTCAAGAATCCAGGCTGGAAAAGGAAAAGAGAAAATAACAAAATGCACAATGGCAAAATTTCCTGTGGTCTCTTTAGTCACTATAAGAGCCTCTCATTTTGGTATCTCATTTTAGAGTCAACTTCCAACTCCCACACAACTTCCAACAACATACATGCCAGAGGAATACAGTAATCAAAAGACAAGAGGAAAAATGACGGCACAGTTTCATAAGAATCTGACCAAAATAGACCTTAGAAAGAATACCAGGTGGCAGGACACCAGCCTATCATGTCTCCGTTAAGAAAAACAGAAATCCAGCAAAGTAAAATAACTGGATCAAGGACCAGAGCAAATCATATCAAAGTAGAATTCAGTTTCCCCACCAACCAGGCCTTAGCTCCTTACATTACTCCCTGCTGTCTCTCATTTCTTTACATGCAGCCTGACACAGGAAACAAGCTCTTCACTTCCAAAACAACTGGCAACACTCCATTGCTCATTTTCTTTACAAACAGTAATGAGGGACAATGATGAGAGTTGTAATTTTCAAGACATCATGTTCTTGGTCATTCACTATTATCATACTTCTATTTTCTGCCTAAAAATATCTGGAGATTGACACCCAATCTCAACTTAATATGAAAGATTTACCTGTGCTGTTCCATTGAAGCTATAAATTATGTGCTGTAAAGAAGAGGTGAACAAATTTTATTGAGGATATATGTAGTCTCTCGCTGACTACATGAAAACCAGAAGTGCAGTTTTATAATTAAATAGACAACCTTTTTTAATCAAGACTTTTGTCATCCTAAATGCAGTATGGATCATAAATCCTTTCACAAAGTCACATTCCTTTCACAATCACAAGAAAAATTACTTAAGGGAGCCAAATACAGAGCACAAAAGCAATCTGAGATAAAGATTTAACTGTCAGGATCTGAAAGCTTTACCACTCGAAAGCTGAAATGTCTTGGTTACTCATTAGGTACCAAGTGCATGTCTAGCTCCCAACATGAGACACAAACATTATTTCCTCCACCCAACTCTGGCTGGTTGTTTGAGTTTGGTTGTTTTGTACTTTTCTGAATTATGATGTATTAATTGCCTTCATCCCCTAAAAATCCATACTTACGTTCCTTTTAAAGACTTTACCAATACATTTAGAGGTTAAATCATTAAGAGCAAATCTTTAATGCCAGGCTGCTCATGGAGACTACTGCCAACAGTGATTTCAAAATCAATATGCATTTTCCAAATTATATGTAAAGTAATAAAGATCATGGTTTGGATAATATGAATAGCATTAAAAATTTATAAATCTACATCAAACACATCTTCCTATATGGGAATAAGGTCATTTTCATACAAAACTAGTAAGTTAAGATTTTATTTGATTTTCAACCTAATGATCTGTTTATTAAAGTGATGTTTTATCAATAGTAATTCTAAATATATTAAATATTTTTCATTAAAAAGTCAATTGTTATTCTCAGAAACTAAGTGTACCTTTTGCAACAACTTACAATGAGGATGGCGTTCATCATGTAAGATAAGTGTTAACAGAGGCATTTTATTATCTTCTAAACCCCACTGAACTTTTCATCATTGCTACAAGAATGTTTTTCTTTTATAGTCATTTTCCTCTAAAATATTGTAAGTTTGTGAAAAGAGAGAAAATAACTAATGATCACAGCAAGTCATATCAAGACTATATCATTGCCTTTCATAAACACAGCAAAGAAAAGGTGAATGCTATAAAAAGATTTCTACACAATAATTCTTCCACAGTGACTTCGGCATAAAATAAGCATGGTGGTGAGGGAAGCTAAATCATAGCACTACCTTTTATAAAAAGTTACAATTAAAAGCTATATTAAGCTCTTTCCATGTATTAACTCATTTATCCCTCAAAATACCTCATGGAGTAGGTGCTAGTATTACTTGCCATCTACACAGGCAGGATCTGAGACACAGAGAACTGAAGTAACTTGCCAAGGAGCATATATACCTGGGAAGCAGTACAGCAGAATAAGAAGCCAGGTAGTCTGTATGAGTCCATGCACTATGGAAACATCTATCTCATAGATTTTGCAAGAATTAAAATTGTAAGCTGTACGTACAACCTGTGACATGACTTCCAGCCACTGATAAGTCCCCACCTCCATGGGAGCTACAGAAGTACCTAAAATGTTGACTGTTGATGAAAACACGACCATGATGTTTGCTTCTGAATTACAAGAGAATCGTCAAGTCATTTGTATTTCTGCAATTCTTTTTTCCTTATGCTGGACTAAAGGTCCTACTAAGCTAATCTTTTTAAGCATGTACATTTTTAAGATTAAGTCTACAAAACAGTACCACATCAAAACATGTGTCAGACCATTTTCAAAGCAAAAAACTGAAAATCCCACAAATATATCTGAAACCACCGTGATCTACTGCCTGGCATAGAATAATGTTTTGTGAAAAATTATTTATATATACCCTGAGTATTTACAATGTTAAGATGAGCTAATACTTTTATGACAATCACTCTACAACCCCTCAGCAGGCTATATTAAAAAAAGAGAAAGAGAAAAACTATTAATCTAGATGACAATAACCATAACTAAAAGAGCAAAGAAATCTGTAGCAAGCTCCCTACAACACCCTAAGCACCCTAGCTGTGTTCTGCAAAAGTAGGGAGAAATGCTTGGTGGCCCAGAAGTCCCCCAGCCTCTTAACCACACAGGACAGAGGCAGAGTATTCCTTATGGTGACTGCTGAGCTGATGAAAAAGGATGGGTCTGGATCTTCTAAGGAGCTACTGTAGCAGTGACAAAACTACATGCCAACCAGGAATGCCTCCATTCTGAGTTTTCTCTTTCAACATATGTACATCTGGTTGGAAAGCAGATGCCTAAACCTGATTGCTCTACACTGAGAAAGCAAAGAACTTATCATCCGCCGACTGAAATTCACAGGGGACCCAAGAGTGCCGAGACCTGATACCCAATCAAGATTCAGCAGAATGAACCAAGGGCTGTCAGTAATTAGGAACTCTACCAAATGCTATCCATAAATTAAAAGAAATGTTGCCTACTTAGCATGTGATTTATTTGGAAGCTTTTAGGGCTAAATTCTGAAAGAAGCCAAGAAACATTTTATTGAAATGATCCATTTTAGTGCTGAGTTCAAGAACCAAAGCAGATTCCAATAAGCTTTCAGATAAACTCATCAGGGTAACTCCTCCTTTACCACATACTCTAGTCAGTGAAGCTCAAAATATTTACATGCCTCTCTAAGTCCCCTGACTTTAATTACCTCACAATTTCACCTTAGGGCCAAAATTGGTTCAGGAAGAATAACATCACTCCCAGTTAATCGTTAGCAAATAGTAAGAGGAAATAAACTCTTCAAATTCTCCATCGACAAAAGGGAATACCTTTCTGGTAAGTTCTATACTTGAGAAAAGCTACTATAAAGGAAGTTGGGAAACCAGCTTGGGTAAATCAACCTAACAAAGAACATTAAAGGCACATTAATGACACTATCCCAATAAATACAGCTCATAATTAGGAAGCCTGGTTATTCTTACTGACACAGTTTATTTTTTTAAATAATGTTTTAATTTAATTAAGATGGTCTGTGTCCTTAACGTAGATATATCATTGAGGTTTACACTTGCATTAAATTTTAAGTAGGGGAGGGGGTTCATTAATATGAACTCACATACTTTACTTTTAACTGTTGGATAGACTTACATTAACTCTACACCTCTTGAAAGCAGCAGCTAAGTAAGACTGAAAATGATACACATGAGATCAGTCAGCAGAAAAGGTGTGTGAAAGGGGGGGGTGGCAAGAGTACCCAGTTATTCATCATTAATACAAGCTTTCAACACAGAATTTATTCTGTCAGCTACAAATCTTACTTCACTAACTCACTAATTTCTCTCAATGCTGATAGGAGGTGATTAATAATGATCTGAAACACATTTGCCCTACTCATAGGATCATATGTGTGAAATAAAAGTTCAATATCCCACTTCAGAAGTTTAATCTGCACCGCATTTCTTACTTTGAGGCAAAGGACTATAATGCAAGGTCTACAGAAATAAAGCACTTAAAATATCAGTTACCCATTCCATCAGCAAAGTCAAAATATTTAAATGCCTCCCTAAGTCTCCTGACTTTAATTACCTCACAAGTGCACTTTCATGTCAAATTGTTCTCTAGTCCTAAACCTGTCTTAGTTTCTTGATTTGCATGCCTACGTACAAGGCATTTATAAGAAAAACTTTTAATACCCACTGAAGTGAAAAATCTAACCACTATCTCACCCACACAAGTGAGCCTATTTTAAGTAAAAATACCATGATCATCATGCAGCTGAGTTCCATGAGGGCAGGGCTTTGTTTACATCACTGCCAAAAATGGTGTCTGGAACATAGTAAGTGCTCAGTAAATATTGCTGAATAAATTATTCATGACAGACCCTAGAGGGTAGCAGAAAACAGAGGAAATGAGCAAGAATTTGAGGCAAGAACTGTCTTCTATGCCTATTATGATCTCTGTTATTTAAATATTAAATCAATGAAGTATATATAAAAACTGACTCTAGATATATAGGCATATCCATATATATGAGTTCTGAAGGTAAGATTTCATGTAGAACTCACTGAGCTTTCTAATGTAAAGGGGGAAGTGTGTACTTGTGTGAATGAATGTGATTTAATGAAGAGGGTAGGGAGAAGAAATGTTTACATACAAAACATTTTTCATTTCACATGGACCAAGTGAGTAAAAGGTAGTATCAACTGAAATGTCATCGAATTCCAGAACATATACAGTATTCCCTCACTTACTGCGGGTATTATATTCTAGACCCTCTCCCCCCCAGCCCCACAATAGGTGAAAAACCATGAAGTAGGAACCTTACATTTATTTTAGTATTTATATATATTTTAAGGCTTTATAAACCCTTCCCACACACTTAGAAACCGTTCCCAGTCCCTTATTAACCTTTTCCACACTTTTATAAACACTACTTATGTTCTTAAACATATTCTACACTCTTAAACCTACGTAACTTTAACAACATACATATACAGTACCGCAAAATCCCGCGATATAGCGAAAAATCTGCAAAAAATAATTAAATATAATATCTTTTAAAATCCCGTGACACAGTGAGGCCGCGATAAGTGAACACGATATAGAGAGGGATTACTGTACCCCAAGCCCTAGGTTTTTCGATGCACTTTTCACCAATAGGCCAATCACTAAGTCACACTGAGAAACTGGCAACTAAATAAATGACTTGCAGTTGGATTTTTCCCTGGGGTGGGATTTGTCCCTGTGTAAGGTAACTTCTGAAAACATTTTACCTGATGGCATTTAGCTAATGTTTTGTCAGTCTAATGCCATGCATGCAATGCAAATACATACTAGCAAACAGTCTTGACATTCAACCAAAAAAAAAAAAAAAAAAAAAAAAAAATCCACCCCACAAAAACTCACTCCCTGCCTGCATACTGCAGATGTACTATTTTCACAATGTATCCTGGTGTTCAAAAACCCACACAGAAATAATACCAGTCATAACACTAAACTACCAATAATGATGCTGCTGGCTGCCATGCACTGTAGAGCCACTCTGTGTCAGGCACCTACCTACAGGCTCATCACATGGGCTATATAGCCTTCAGTCCAGACGGCCAATCTGAGAGTAAGGTTCTATTATTACCCCTTCTTGAGGTGAGAAAATTGAGGCCACAGAGATAAAATAACTTGTCCCGGAACAAGTAAGAGAATGAGACTGCTTGTGGAGATCTTAAGAATTAAGAGAACATTGCCTCTTTGAATTTTTATTTGCTTTACCTGACCTTCCTTCTGATAAAAGTACAAGCATAGTTTTCAAAATTAAGTTTAATACCAATTAAACTTAAACTCCAATAGATGACATGGTTTCTTTCCAAAAAGGGATAATACATAACAATTTTCCTTCCCGCCTACAGACAGATTAACTTAGTGAGACTCTGACCCAGTTCCAGCTGGGCTGTGTATTGCTCTCCAGGACTCATTCTTTCTAAAATAGTTTGGTGCTCGGGGTGAAAAAAAGAACAAAATATAACCCACAAAAGCATGTTATCTAATTAAATGTATTAGCACCAATGCCATACGTCAAAGCAAGTCAAGAGGTGCCTCATTTGTGAACCCAAGGATGGCTGCAAGAATCTGTCTACCCGATAGTTCAATGCAGAGGCCAGCTCTCCAGAGAAAGAGACCAGTGTTTTGCTTCAGCCCTGGAGCTAAGCCCTCCTCTAGGACTATGAATTTTAGAGCCCAGCAAATGGGCAAAGCACAGGTTTGGGGGTCACACAGCTTGAGTTCCAAACCTGACCTTCCCACTTACTATGTAAATGTGGACAATGTACTTTAATCTCTAGATCTCCCATTTCCTGCTGGTATTGGGAACTAAAATATCTACCTTAAATGCATTTCTATGATGGTTGCATGGGATGTATATGGGAAATGCTAGCCCATGTCAGGTACATAGTAGATAAAAAACAGCTATAAAATTTTCTTCCTCCTCCTGAAGGATCTTTTTCACTGCTGTGTGGCAGCTGACTTACACTGGCTTGCAAGAAATTACTATTAAATTTTTAAGTATTTTACAATCTGATTATTAAATACAGCCATCACTGAAAATTAAATTATATTAACTTAAAATTAATCTTATTGAGAACAAAGTGATAAATACTCAAACCTCATCACTTTCTATTAGTTTACTTCATTTTACTGTTACCTGGGCTCTTAAGGTTATTTCTGCCTGTTGTCTATCAGGCCGTAGAAATACCACACAATGGTGGGCTACAGCCTTTCTTCCCCAACTCCCCCTTCAGTCAGGTCACATTTGCAGCTTGAAATAAGCCATGGAAGGAGTTGTTTACGTGGAAGTTAGCAAACACAAGTCAGGATTTCCTTGCTCTGGAAGCCAGTTTATTAAACATTCACCAGCACACCGCTGATGATTCATATTTCATTGCATCCCTTTCTGCTCCAGCATCTTTTATCTCTACTCTCCACAAGTTGTCTATATAGATGCATGTCCCTCAAATTTAAAAGAAAAATGAAAACAAAAAACCTAACCCCCCGCCAGTTTCCATCCTTTCTCCCCACTCCTTCATTGTCAGATTTAGTGAATATGTTCTCCTTATGCTTAATGCCAATGCTTTTCACCATCATCTCATTAATTTAGTCATTTAGCAACTATTAGTGCAACTATTAGCTAGACACTGTGAAAGGAACTGGAGATATGGATATGAGCAAAACCAAATGCAGCCCCCGCCTGCAGGAAGTTCACAGTCACACTACAGTCTGACTTTGTCCCACCTGGAAGGTTGACGGCTCTCTTAATTCCTCTCTTTTATCCTCATTTGCCTCCTTAAAAATAATTTATAATTTCCCCAAATGTTTTACCTTCCTCTCCTCCATGGCACTCCACATAAAAGTCAAGATTTCCTCAATGTTTTGACTAATGAATGATCTCTCTTTCTAAGGAATTTTGTGCATTACTGTGATTTTATCTTACCCTCAACCCTCAGAAAACTTATTTTTCCCCTTGACTTTCCATCGCAGTAACTGATGCTACAGTCCACCCAACTGTTTAAACCAAGAAACCCCAAATCCCTGTTTCCTTCCTTTCCCTCACCCCAAACATCAGCGAGTCATGGTGGACCTATAACCAAAAGATACCCCATATTCACCACTCTGTTCACCCCAGTCTCCATCACCCTCAGCCAACACTCTTCTTTCTCCCTCAGTCTTTTATAAAACCTCTGAACCCTCTATCCCCTACTTTATTCTTATCTCCAACATCATTACCAAGATCAAGCCAGAATATTTAATGTAATAATTTCTTACCATATTAAGATTTAAAAAATACTCCAAAATCTCCCCATCCCATTCAGAACAAAATTAAAACTTGCTTCCATGGCTAACACCACCTTCCCAATGCCCACTTGCTCATTATCCCAAGTCTGGAACCCTCTGCCCTGATTTCTGCAGGGCCAACTCTTCTTCTCACTCAGGAGGATATAGGAGGCCTTCTCTGACCAACCAATGCACATTCGACCCGGCCAGGCCCCCCCATCACTCTCCATCAGATTGTTCATTCACTGCTGGTCATTCAGTCCTAACTTCTCTGACTAGAAAGGAAGCTATGCAAGAGCAAAGACCTCATCTTCCTTATTCACCAGAACATTCCTATACCTAGAATAGTGCCTGGCACGTGGCAGACACTCAATAGGTATTTTATGTAAAATAGATATTTAATAGATGAATACATGGAGCAAGATACAAAAATATATAGGACAAGGTGGGCAGAATGGGAAACAAATACCCTGCAAAAAAGGGAGTTTTCTACAACTGCACAGAAAAATAAAAATAACAATCTGAAGTAATAAAGTGCTAAGAGTATGAATTAAATTTCCATCTTTATTAAATTCTGTTTTGCTCATGGCTTGAGCTATTTTAGGGGCAATCTAATTTAGTGAGCACCAGTTCTGATAAATCTATGTTAATTTCCATGGCTAGGTCAAAATATTTTTTAAAAGAAAGAAAATCCCACACTTTAAAGAGTTTCCTGCATCCTCAAAACATTTCCGAGAGGCACAGTCCCCTGGGCTTTCTCCCATCCTTGCACTGTAATAAATTCCTATCACACACAAAGAGCAAAGAGAGACAGCGGGCAGAGCTGGAGCTCTCTCCTCCCCAGAAAACCAATGCAAAGTTCTTCCACCAGAAAAACAAGAAAATGTTTGATCTTCTTAATTGAGTCTTCACAGATCCACACCTGGCCCCCTGCTTTTAAATAACAGCAGATAGCAGGGCTTTTTCTAGTTACTACTTTCTTATCTGGTCTAATACAAGGAAGGAGAAAGAAGGGAGGGAGGGCAGAAAGGAGGGAAAGAGGGAGGCAGAGAAACAAAGAGAGAGGAAGGTCATAAAGAACCGACTCAGGCCTTCAGTTCTCCTATCAGCTCACATGGGTGATGCTGGATGGTGAAAATGCACACAGTCAAGGAGCCCAGCCCAGTACCTCATCATGGACCACACAGCTCGAGGCGACACCGGGAATCCACTGCTCTTGGGTTCTGGTGGCAATGGGGAGTGGCAGCCACTCCAAGCTCCTCTGTGAGGACACCGCTGCTGCTTCCCATTCTCCCGGAGAGGGTGTGCGGGCAGTGAGGAGGGCTGGGGGCTCCCGGGCTGCTGTGGGCTGCGCTGAAGGACGACCCCATTGCTCCTAAACAAAGTCAAATGGAATGACAAGGCTGACGACAAGAAATGGCAGTCCCCAGGCCCACCCCACAGTCCTGCTCCTGAAGACAACCGTTTCTCAGGTGCTTTAGCTCTTTTGTTTCTGGTATGAACCACAGTATGTAAAAATAACATAATTACAATACATTTTTGATATTAGGACATTATACTGACTTCCTAATATAGAAAACTAGGACTCAGTCCCCCTTATATGGTCACCAACACACACACACACACACACTCCCTTCTTCACCCCTCATTCTCCAAATATGTTTCTCTCATAATATTTAATTGAAGTGATAGTATTTGCATAATTATGATCTTTTCTAATACTGTTCATAGCTGATCCATCCAAAGTATTGTGATTACATTTCTTTCCATGAACACTCTGAGCTATATATAAATTCATAACCACTGAATGAGCAAAACTTAAAAAGTCTGATACTACCAAGTGATGATGAGAATATGCATCAAAGGGACCGTGAGATACTGCTACAATCATTTCAAGACCTGTCTCAACACGTAACACAGTGAACATGCACCTATCTGTGGCCCCAGCAACCCGACTCCTACAGCACGCCCCAGAGTCCGCATGTATTCACGCAGGAAGCCCCACTGCAACATAGTTTATGATAGCAGAAGTGGTGAAAATAATCTATTTTCCAAATCCATAAAAATGGATAAGTAAATTGGGATGATTAAATGCCATACAACAGTGAAAATGAATGAACTATAGCTATTTGTATCAATAATGATGTATCTTAAAGCCTAATGTTAAATTAAAAAGAAAAGCAAGTGATACCATTAATATAAAGTTTAAAGATATGTTAAATAATACTATTTGGTATTCACTGGTATATCGTCGGCAGCCGTCCGTCTCGAGAGACGATGGTGTAGCTTCTTAAGAGTCTATCTGCACCGCCGAGAATGGCTGTGCAGTCCGACTCGGGAGTGACACGGTATCCGTCTCCTCCCGTGTTGAATCGACATCTTGCGATGACGCTGGAGTGTCCTCTCCAGTGGAGCTGAAGCTACAGAGCCTGGGCAGGGTGATATGGAGGGTCTGCTGTTGCCCATGCAGCAGACCCCCCCTCTCTTCGCAGCTGAAGGGTCCAAGGGAAAGACGGATTCAATACAGCTTGGCTTCAGGTGCACCGCAGGAGTTGCCGTTGTTGACTACAACGTCAAACCACCTTAGGGACTCCGGCTCTGGATTTTCTGTCGGGGTTTACTCCCTTAGCCTTTCCCCTGAAGAGGTATGCCGCAAGGCAGCGGAGGTTTTTTGGAATCAGAGTTTTCCTTCTCTGATGTGCCCTGACTGGAAGATCGAACCAGCGACACTTAGCTCGCAGGCCGACGCTCAATCCACTGAGCCAAACCAGCCAGGGTGTCACTGGTATATACATATGACGTAATGGCATAAAAATACTCACAGAAATAAAAAGTGCCAAATTCAGGATTGTGGTTACTTCTAGAGTGATTAGGGATTGGGGTCAGGGAATACTATTCTCTGCACATTGGAAATTATATCCTAATTTTTTAAAAATAAAGAGAAGAAATTTAACTTTCAGGAGCTCATCTTTCACTCAAAATGTTTCTTCCTAAAGGTGATGTCAAATAAAAGAAATCCCACTCCACTTAAAGTTTAGAAACAATTTGCTCTTCATGTAGGAAAGTGCTTCCAACATTTGTTTCTGTT